>NC_134837.1:140554395-140614411 GCF_004210375.1 Tachypleus tridentatus
TTATTTTACTTCTCAGAAGTTACTAAATGCTCTCTTTTAATCAAAATGTGCAGTTATTCAATTTCAAATTTTAACTTTATGAACTATGTAAGTATTTTTGCTGGGACTTAAATAGTTATTTTTCAACACAAACTTATGTTGATGTAAAATGAAACAGCTGTATTTATGTCAGATGAATCAAACTGTCCACTTGTTATTCTGCATTTTTTTTAATTCCTTGGTATGTCAGAAAATGGCAAGGTGTTCCTTATATTGAACAATTTTATATTTTATGATTTAAATGACACTTTCAATACATCAGGAATATCATTCTATAGACTGGTTAGGCAGCACATACATTTCCCCTCTTCATCACATATAGTGTAATAATGTTATAAATGTCATTACTTTCTCTACTGAAAATGCATTTCCATGCACTACTAACCTTCTCTAATATACATAGCTATTCACATGCATTGCTGCCCTCTATATGTAAAACATTTTTACATGCATCCCACAAGTCTTCTGCCTCCCCTCCATTAAAAATGATTTATTCTAATATGTCTCTTGCAATTTATCAAAACAACCCTCAACCAGTGAAACTGCCACATATTTAGAGTTACCCATGTCATTTCCTCTATTTAATTGTACCAAACTAACACTACTAGTTTTGCCAGAAATTGGAAGATTGTGCTTTAAACAAAAGAAAAGTGGGATGTGTGAAAAGATGTAAGGACTTATCAAAATCCAATTTCAGTATCAGAAAATTATAATATTATACCTGTATTCATATAAATACCTAGAATCCATATTCCATAATCAAAAGGACCAGAGCAACAGAATAAAAGAAGCATCCTTTGAAAGCATAGAAAGAAAACATCTGGAAACAAGAGAATAAGATGCAAAGAACTGATGTGAGAGACTGTACCATAACTGAACTATTTGTCCATTGAAGAAAATTATGATACATGTGGATGGAAAACAGTGTCTAAGTGATGTGTGAGAAAACAATGGAACTGCTTCTAGGAGTAAAGTGACTAAGACACAAGATCACACTCAGTAAGCAAACTACATCCAAAATTCCTATCACTGGGAACTGATATTTATGCAGGGATAGGGTGAGGACATACTGTCAACATTTCAAGTTCAGAAGGTGTAATAACATTAATAACAATGAGTAATTACCATCAAAGGTAAATAAACCCTGAAAATTTAAATAATAATAACAAATAACTTACCTAGCCAAAGTCACATGGAAATTTGAAGAGTGGCTTCACATCAAAGAAAATAGCCCAAAGAGGATGAAATGGTGATACTATGCAAACAGTGAGAGAACAAATGTGTTGGCGTAGTCAATATGTGCAGTTGAAAAGTTCTTCCATAGGATGACAAAGATGAAATACGAGAGAAAAGGTAAAACATCAAAATATCTTTATGAATCAGACATATGATAAAGATGACTAATGGAAGGAAAGTGGATCAATGAGTATCCTCACTAGCCACTGTAGTTTTGGGGAGAAAAGAATGATTCAGATGAAGTAGAAATATGTAGGATGATAAAGAGTACATGAAATAATGCTGGTACGTAAATAAGACCAAAGTCCTCAGGTTAAGAGAAGAAGAAAATATATCTTAAGGGAAAGGTAAAACAAGGAACAGGTGGAAAGTGGTTTAAATGAAAACAGAGTAAGGCAATGGAGAACCACATAAACATCTCAGTCAGAAGAGTAGCCTGCCATTGAGGACAATGATTCTGGATGAAATTTATCAGTTCAGAGTTATTGGGAAAAAAAATGAAAGGTGTGGTACAAAGCCACCTGATAACTGGAAACCAAAGAGACAGAAGATACTGGATTAAAATGCCTAGTAAGAAACACAACAATACCAGGAACAGAGGGCAAATCAGGTGAAAACCTCCATTCCAGAGATGAATGGTAGAAAACATTCCATTTATGCTGATACACTTCCATGGATGAAAAGCAAGTGGAACACACCAGAAATGAAACTACACATCTCATAAATCTGATTTACTTACCAAGGACCAAACAAAAAACAAGCATGAAGACAGAGGAAAAGAAGACTGATATGATCAATGTTACCACAAAAGGAAGGAGAGGTAGCCGGATAATTAAAAAACACATGTGTCAGTCAGTAAGTAGCAATCAGAAAAACCTGACATGGAGTGGGATGGATGAAATTAAATAATTCAATAAAGAAGGTGAATGGGGAAAACCAACATACAGATATTTGTTAACCCAATTCTGACTGAATGTGTTGATTGCCAGGGTGAGTAACCATAGACCGAAACGGAAGTGGCTTGTGGTTGAAGGATGTTGTAGAGGCATTGATGTGAGAAGCACCATACTGAAGTCAAAACCATGGAAGACAAGATGATTGAAAGATCATTTCATTTGACAGACTTTGTCTGAATGGGAAAGATGATTTGTGACAATATTGAAACACCTGGAATATAACATACAATGATATGGATATCTTGCATATCAGTCCAGAAAAAAAGATGCAACATATAAGAACATACAGATCCAGAATGAATGCCACTTTTGTAACTGAGATAAGTACCCACTGTGGAATTTTCGGAATGAATCATGACCAGACAATGTCTGGCCAGATGGAAGAAATGATCCAAAGCCTGACATACAGCTAAATGCTCCAGTTTGATATAATAACTCTCCTCAGCTGTAAACCAACACTCTAAAGCCTCCCATTGATCAACCCATGCCCTCCATCTCTAGACATGAGATGAAAATCCAGATGAGGATGAGAAAGTGGAACACCTGTCTAAGTGTGGATCCTGACCAATCACTGAAGACCCTGAATAAAGGGGATTGTGGCAACCACAAAAAAACACAGCCCCAAAAGCAATAGCACATCAGGAGTTCCAATATGTTTAACCAGCTCACTTGAGTTATTTCCTGGAGCAGCTGAAATGTATGACATTTATAGTTTAAAATGTATAGTTTAAATTCACAATGAGATAACAGTAACAAGTCATCCATATCATAATGAAAATGCTTCCAATGAGTTTGGCAATGATGAGAAAAAGCTCAAAATACTCAAATAAAATAAAAAACATAGGGCCCAAACTAAGCCTCAACAGGAGTTTTTAAAACTGATAACTTATCCCTTGTTGGACAAAACCAAAGATGTGGTGATGACTTCAGACCTATTGGAATATGTAAGAAAGCATTCATGACATCCATCTTGATCATCCACGTACCTTGAGTTAAAACCCACCTGAGGGTGAGAAACAATTCCATGATGAAATAAGGGAAAATGAGGAATTCAGTGAGGTGGAACAAATACATAACAGGTAGCCAGTCTTCAGTTTTCTTAAGGACAGACAACAAACAGCCTAGAATAAAAACTGAGATGAGCCATAGGTTCAATGGCATGTCAAAGATGGGATCCTGTGGCTGAGAGAAGGAAATGGGTTCTATGACAAGGAACTAGAGAAAGAGATTGTATTAAAGTCTTTCTGATAGAATTCAAATAATCCACTCATCTGTAGCAAAAAATTACTAAAGAGGAACAAATTCTCATAATCAAACTCTCACAAAACCAGAATTCACGTGGTAGTCACCGATACTGTTGGCATTGTGCCAATGTACATGAAAGAAAATGAAATACAGAACTTCTGAATGAAAGAACAGGTAAGCACTGAGGAATAATAAGAAGGAAATGGAAATAGATGCTTTGAGGTTTTAACTGTGGCAAACAATTTACCAAGGAAGAAGTGGTAGAGGATTCCTCATGTGATTTGAGTGTGTCAGGAACATGGTTGATACCTACCACTAAAGAGAGGGGGCAACATGTAATTATCTGAGGCAAGTGGGTGGCAAAATAACCGAAGAAAAGACGATACTGAGATTCACAAAATCCTGAGAACAAAGAAATCATGTGTGTGAGTAAGTCAAGAGATGACGATGATAAACCTTCAAGATTTTGGTGCATAGCCTGGGATAGATGATGTATTGTAGATAAACACCACAGAATGAAATGAGATTTAGACGAATGTGCGAAAGCTGGGTATGGGTAAAACATTGCAGGAAATCATAGTTTGCCCCAAAATTGACAAAATAAACTACAGCTGCTAAGAACAGATTGGCAGTCCGTGAGAGAAAAAGAGATGCTGGCACTCTCACCCAGTTGGGAAGTAAGATGCTCCACAAGATATCTAATATCCAGGGAAGATAAGAAGACTAAATAAGAACTATTATGCAACAAAGAAAGACAGGATTCTATGAAATCAAGTAAATGGGTGACACATTACAAACCTGAAAAATTATGTCTAAACAAGTTTTTTAGGCCGAGCTGATTCTACAGATGGAGCACATGAAACACGGCACAATCTGAATTTAGTAAAGGATATCAAAATCTTAGTTAAACTAAACAGATTTAACATGTTCTTGGGGAAGTGAAGGAAGTTCAGGAGTACATGTTTGACCTATATAGTAACCAATATCTTGGCAAATGATCACAGATAATCCCAACCACAACTGACCCAATGTGTCACCAACTAAAAAGTGTTTTGTAAGAGATTAACCTTGAAATTTATGGGATATAATATATAGAACAAATTGTTTGATAGACAAATACAAATATGTGAGAGAATAAAACACATGAAAACAATAAAGATTGGATAGAGAATTTAAAACATAAGCTGCATAATCAAAATGATTAATGCAAAAGACTGCTTTGGAAATATAAATATTTAAGTTATAATTAGGAACCATGCTAAAGAAAAATTTCAAACAACTTAATAAAACCCTGCTGAAAAAGAAATAGTTCAGTAGAACTGAATATTAATCATATGAGTTACAAAATGTGTGTCATTCTCATTGGTGGAAGGTTTTCATGTGGTAATTTGTATGAGAAACTCATTAGAATCAAGTATTTCCCACGGATGGGTGAATGCGAGGCTTGTGATATGCGTAAAACATGTTTTGCATATAGGGGCAGTACTAAATAAGAATAGTTAATCTTGCAAAGGATATAATGCAATGTATGGAAGTAAGCCATTGCAATGAATAAAATATGTACACATTTTGCAATTTGCAATAACTACGTCATGCTAATAAGATAAATAAAGTGGAAGTTTTCAGTTTGGGTGAGTATATTCCTCATGCCTAGTAACATGTTTACAACTCTCTTTTTTTCTCTTTTACACAAGGAAGAAGCAAAATATTGACAAAGCTGAAGTAATATGCAGATATTGTCAAACCATCTTGTTTCTCATTTCAGTAGCTAGTATATGAAATTTAATTAACAATTGTTTGGAAATTCAGCAGAATAATAACCAATAACTCAGTTTCCCTTTATATAAAGGTATTTGAAGGAGAAAGAAAAAAATTGTGATGCAAAATTTACAAAATAATTAGCTTAATATCACATACTCACTCAACTGAAATTTAAATAAAAGCAACTAATGAATATACAACAAAAATTAAACAAAATTCCAACATACAAACATCAAGTAACTAATGAATGAGTGATAGAGTTAAAGTAAAATAATACCTGTTAAGTAATTTGTGTTATTTTCCAAAAATGAACTTTTTATCTCTACTATGTTACTACTGAGTACAAATTTACCTTTAAATCATGTTATCATTCTTTTGAAAAAAGCTCTTGAGGTACATGTTACTTTTAAATTTACTCTTGACCAATTTGTTTTATCATGGTATATTTCTCACAGGATCCCCATTGAAACAATACTTAACTTTTCATAATTTCCTCCGTCATTTTCATTCTCTTTGATGAAGTATTATAAAACAACAATTAGTACACCACACAAACTTGTGTTTGTCAACAAAGATTACTTGTAATGTTTGCTGTATAGAATATTCAACACTGCACTATTAAATTTATAAAGAAAGTTAAATCTCTTACTCAGACAAAGGATCAATTTTTCATGTTTTTATTATCAATAAAATCTCTTGTATTATTCTTCTGTTGTTGGTACAACATAAATCCATTTAATAACTATAAAAATTAAATAAGTCTACACAAATAATCCTGACATTTGGTTAGTGCTCCAATCATCAACAAATAATTCTACAGATAATCAATGTAAGTGGGTTCAAATGAAAGTGTTTTGGTTTCTTTATGTTGTGTTATTTAATTGACTAAGGTATTCTCAATAGAAATACTACATTTGATGGTTTGAGTTAAAATATCGATAATAATTCCTGAAAGGGTAACTGACATAACACAAGAACTATCGATACAAAAAAATACTGCATTGTAGAAGATAAGTTGCATAAAGATCTCTCTCCTTCAGGAAAACCTTGGTCGCATCTTTTATAGTCAGAACATCTGACAACAGAATGCACATTGAAAGATGTTAAGTAATCAGATCTGTAATTTTCGTAAAATGGTGAATAAATCATGCCTCATACAGATACCAATAATATAGATACACTTGGCAAAAATACGTAGAACAAACAACTGAATTGAATCAATGTAAATATCCAGTAACTGTAAAAATTAACACAAAAGATCTGCTTCATTAATCACTTATTCCACATCATGTTTAAAGTGATATTACAGATGTCTGCACAAATATAAGGAGCTGATGTTTGGAGTAGCATGATTTGGTTAGTCTGAAACACATTACAGTTAACATTACCGCCATGCAACATGTAAAAAAGTAGACATAACCTTGAGTGGTAGTGTGTTTCCCATCCACCGAGAATGAATAAAAATAATCTGGCTTATATCATACATGTTATAACAAAGTGCAGCAACAACCTGAATCACTACTAACAAGTACATACTGTTCTTAATAAAAAGTTCAAGAGGAACCCTTTTGAAAAATGAAAACATTTTCATCAAATATCATTTTGTACTACATTTAATTTGTATTAGCATTTAATGATGATTAGAGTTAACTGTTCCAGTTTCTAAAGATTTACACTTAGCAAAAACTACGTGACATTTTGACAATATGAGGTAGTTAATTGCTGTGGTGGGGGAAGACAATAGTTTTGATAAAAGTTTATAAAAGCTGATCTTTACAATTCAGATAAATAACAAGGAATATAATTTTATTTTAATCAATGTTTCACTTTCACGGATTTACCAGAGTTAATATATACAATTATTTGATGTTAGAATATTTGTTAAATTATAAAACTGCTTGTAATGTTCTATTTCTCAAGTCTGTCATAACATGTGTCTAACAATGTATAACTTATTATTTATGTTTCCTTATTGTATTAATATTATAGTTTGTTTAAAACTGTAGAAAATTATGTGTGGTGGTTGTTAATGGAAGAAAAGGAAATGTTGAAGAAAGAACCACCACAAAGTTAACTACAGTATGTACACACTTTAAAATATGTACATTTGTTGTTACAATGTTTCAGGCAATGCTCTTTTTTATTTATCTCTTCCTAAATAATAAATCGGTAGACGAAAACACAAAATCAAATGCTGTTTGACAATATAACGAATAAATGTGCACAACAAAGCTTACTAACATTTGTAACAATAGGAAGTTGTGTGTATATATATGTATGTAAACAGACACACACAGCACTCCCTGTATTTACACGTACGTGAATACATTCACTGCTCCCTGTATTTATATATATGTAAACACACACACTGCTCCCTGTATTTAGATATGTATGTAAACACACACACTGCTCCCTGATATTTATATATATATGCATCGATAACTTTTTTTAAAATTTCAGTTCCCTTAGTCTTACTACAAACTACTATTTGAGATTTGTTGTAGCTTCAAAAATATAGGTAGGAAATTGGAGAACACATGGGTACAAGTGATCACTGTTGTATTAAGTTTGATATTTTTCCTGAATATTGAAACCAGAATATTTTGATTCCAAATTTTAAAAATCAAATTTTGAAGGAAAGCAACAAAAATTATCCATTGTGAATTGGGCAGCTGTGTTATGCTGAGACACAAAGCAAATATGGAAAATCTTTAAAGAAAAATTCTTCAATATTCAAGGTAAATATTTTCCTTACATAAAGAACAGGGTAGCAGCAAGTAAAAACAATTTTGGCTCATGAAGAGTATTGGAAATAAAATTAATGAGAAACAAAATAAATTGAAAACTAACGTAACTTCTCTTATCAACAGGGGTGATGAAAATTGTTCCAGTACTTACAGACCCATTAGTCTTACATCAGTTGTAGATCACATTTTGGAGAGTCTGATAAAAAAAAACACTTCAAAAAGTTATTTAACCAAGTTTAGAATTTTATCAGACAGCTAACATGGTTTCACTGATGGAAAACCTTGCCTTACAAAATCTTCTGACATTCTTTCAAAAGGTTACTATTTGTGTTGATGAGAGTAAGAGTAGATCAGGAAGAAAGGATTGTCACAAATGTAGTTCAACCAAACTAGATTAATGTCACAAATGAGGTACCTCAGTGTTCAAGTCTTAGGACCTTTGCTCTTTTTGATATGCATCCATGACACAGATGAAAGAATGATCAATAAATAATTAAATTACATTAAGACATAGGGTGTTACTACCTGTGAAGAGAATGCTGCTGATTTACAGAAAGATTTATATCATTCAGTGAATTGGGCAAATAAATGGCAGATGGGATTTAATTGTAATAAATGCAAAATAATGCTACTGGGTTATTATATGAATAATAATTTGAATGGGTTTAATCTAAACAATAGAGTAAAAGGGATCTTAATGTAATAGCTGATCAGTCTCAGAAGCTATCCAAGCATTGTGTTATTGCTGGTGGTAGAGCAAATAAAATTTTAGGTTATATCAACAGAGATTTTCAATATCAGTCTAAAGCAGTTATAATTTTATTGTATGATTCATTGGTTATATCATATTTCAAGTACTGTGTTCAGTCTTGGTATCCTTACCTTTGGAAGGACTTTGAATTTTTAAATATAGCATTATACAAAATGTAAGCAATATGTGGCGCAGAGGTTTTCCGTTGTCCATAGTTTACTGATTCATTCTGAAAGTTGAGGATGTTCAAAAGGAAATTTACAGCTTTCAGTTATCATAAACCAAGTAACTTTCATGTAAATGGTGAGTTAAAATGTTTTACTTTATGGTTGCCAAACTTTCTTGAAGATATGTGTGTAATCAAATGAACAGATGAACTGAAATAGAATCATATCTGAACCAACAAAAAAACAAAACAAAGTTAGGTGTTAGAATAGAACTTTTTGGAAGTTAGTTTTCCCAATACCATATTATTCTATGTTGTATGGTCTTATTTTCAATCTTAATACCATAGTGAAGCATGTAATACTAACAATAAAGCTGAGTTAGAAACTACATTATCAACAAAAGTTTTATTGTTGCATTAGAAACACATTAAATCTTCTGTAATTAGACTGCAGTTTGAAGCATCAGACATAATACATAACATATTGGAACAGTATGGGATCTATTGGTCCATCTTGGCTCTTACATCCTCTGATTTAAACTATAAATATTAATGAATAAATTATTAAAAATCTTAAGGCCAATACTTATCATTCATATACTTATCAAGCTTTCTGTTAAACTCCATTAAATTTTCTGCTCCACAACATCCAAAGACAACCCACTCCAAAGGCTAATTATCTTGTAAGAAAAATAAAGTTATCTTAGCTGAAGGTGACTTCTACTCTGCCAGTGTTTATACTTGGGTCCCTTAGTCTTACTATACTCACTGTTAAGTATGAATAAAGATGATGCATCAACATTATCAATTCCTTTTACAATCTTAAACACCTCTATCATATCACATCCCTCCTCTAATTCTTTTTTCAAGAGAAAGCAGAATGAGAGATTTCAGCCACTCCTCATATGACAACCACTCCATCCCAGATATCTTTCTAGTAACCCAACTAGCAACGGCTAGAACAGATAGCCCTAGAGTAGGTTCGTGCGAAATTCAAAAACAAACTGGCTTCTGTATAATAGGATAATGAAATGTTATGTTTCGTGAACAAACATTACTCGTTTTTCATGTTAATACATTTCATTAAAACAAATAAAATAATTTGTCTATTTTTAGAAATAATTTGTTTTGATTTTGAAGTCGAATCTTGAAAATAATGGAATTAAAAAGAGCGAAGAACGACAATTCTTGAAGAAATGGGATAAAAATTTTATATAATATTTCATAGCCTCATTAATGTTATATGAGTATAAATATACTCCTCAAAAACAGAAATGCAAAAGGCAAAATTTGAGAATTTTTTGAGACATTAAACTTGTTAACAAGTTTATTCCGGGTAGTTCTGTATGACATGTGTGAAACTTTGCACATTCACTGCTGAACATCCAAAGTCTGCAAAGGCGAAGTCCACGCTCACTAGTTGAAGTTTAACGTCACTCAACGTCAATATCGTGTATGATTCCCGTGAGCATCAATAACTGCTTGGCATCTCCTGCCCATGGAAGCGATAAGATGACGAATCACATCCTGTGGAATGGCTGTCCACTCAGCCTGCAAAGCTGCTGCAAGCTGAGGTAGAGTCTGCGGTTGAGGTTGTCGCCGTCGCAGACGTCGGTCCAACTCGTCCCAAAGATGTTCGATGGGGTTTAAATCTGGTGATCTGGAGGGCTAGGGAAAATTGTTGATGTTGTGGTGTCTCAAGAAGACAGTGGTGAGGACGGGCGTTGTCATGTTGAAAAACGTCGTTGACGTTCACCATGATGGGTTGCACATGGGGCCTAAGAATCTCGTCGACGGTTGCGTACGGTCTGATCGAAATTTTTACGCAGCCCTGGTATGGTTGAGGCAGTAGATGTCGCAGTGGTGGTCCTATCGCGAAGGCGACGTAACAGGATGTAGCGATCTTGTGCGGGCGTGGTCACACGAGGTCTGCCAGATCGTGGACGGTCACAAGTTGATCCATGTTGTTGGTGACGATTCCAGAGAATTGTGATGGTGCTTGGGTGGACATTCACAGCTGTGGCAACATCTGATCGAGATACGCCTGCTTTCAATCTACCAATGGCGTTGTTGCGTTGTGCTTCAGTCAGTCTTGGCGTAACTGTATTGCGTGTTGGTGGCTTAACACTGAGCTATGGAAACCGAGAACCCGTCACTTTCAAAGTGCACAACTTTTATTGTCATTCTGGTCTGACAATCAGTGCCTTAACACGTGTAACATCACATACTCTGAGCTTGTAACGTTATTACATATATTTCTCTTTAAAATAACAAAAATATCCCTTTTGCATTTTTTTGAAGAGTATATAAACGTATTCTTTATTTAACATGAAGTTGAAGAGAAACTTATATCGTCAGTATGATAAACCATACACTTATATTTTATTCTCTTACCGATGTAGCACAAATTTCGAAAGAAAGAGGAAAATTAATTTTATAAAAGATAATTACTTTCTAGAATTCCTTGTTTCGTTTCTTGTAAAGAACATTATTGTAAATATGAAAATACTTTCAGCTAACGCATAACAGTAAAGGAACAAAGATAGTAAAATATGTTCTTTCACGTGCGTGAAAAAGTGTGACTATAAAATTTGAACGTGTGAACAGTTTAACGGGGACCTCATAGACTTATGTCACGTGTGGCATTCATTGTTACATAATAAAGTTGGACACTTTAATACATGATGAATTACCAGGAGCAGACTAATATATACCAAACTGCAATTGTTCAACTGCTATCCGTTATTAATAAAATGTGACTGTTTTCCAAGATAGTATAAAGCAAAGATACAATTCTACATATTTATGTGCCGTGGTATTAGATTACATGAGACAATTTTAAAGGACTTTGAATTAATTCAGAAGGTATATCAATCTAAATATATTACTTCACAGTTTAATATATACATATGTCTGAAAGCAATTTTTCGAGATTAGAAATAAGCTAGTCATAACAAAGAGGCAAATTAATTTTTAATTAACTAGTATCTCATTTTACCCTAGTTTCTGGGAATTTTCAATAGTAGTTTAAACTAAAGGGAAGGCTCTTTTGGAGCAAAGCGGTACATGTGCAATCCTGTATGCTAAGAGCCGGGTTTCGAAATCCGTATTATGTACATCACAGATAGCCCATTGTAGAGCTATGGGCTTAGATAAAATCAAATTAATGGGAAGAAAAACAGTGATGTTCGATATATAAAATTCATCTTTCATAAATTTTGAAATTAACGATAAGGGATCGGGTAAGTCTTTCATAGCCGACTATACGAAAGAACTTGTATCACATTTCAGTGTAGCAAATATGAAGTTTTATAATTTTATTGTTACAGTTTTGTAAATAAAATGTAAATGTGACAACGACGCTTTCATAACTACATGCCCCCAGTGGCTCAGAGTTATGTCTGGGGACAGACAATGCTAAAAACCAGGTTTCGATACCCGTGGTGGGCAGAGCACGGACAGCCCTTTGTGTAGCTTTGTGCTTAATTCAAAACAACAACATAAATACATAGTGTAGGAAAAACATTATAATACCTATTACCAGATGTCTTGTTAATAGTTTATAATACTGGATTAAATGAAACAAGACCGAAGAAATTTAAGATAGAAAAAGATCCTGCATAACATCGAAATACGATGTTTAATTTTAAGTAACAGGATACTACTACGTAGAAAGTTAAAACCTACGAAGGAATAAGGCTCTCTCTAATGTTAGTATTTATCTAATGAGTTTTACGGGTAATTTATCTAACTAAAGTAATAAGTTTTGAAATCTGATACTGTAAGTAACTGTTGCACATTTACAAATGACAATTCAGTTTTCTCTTCATAACTCGACTTTATGACAACTGTACTTATATAGAAAAGAAAGGCATTACTGCTCTGATTAACAGTAAAGTGAAAACCTCACCATGTATCTGATTCTGGCACTAATAAACACGAAAGCAGGAAAATGACAATTCTCAATTTTGAATTTATTATACACGATAATAGTACAAAGAACAAAATACTAAATACATACAAAAATGTACAATGTACTAGGTAATTACAAAAATGATAAGATATGAAATAGGAGAAACAAGTAAATGTACATTATATAAAACTAAATAAATGAACATGAGAATTACAAATGTAGAATTTGACAAAAAATAAATCCGTACATAAAAGAATAATATATACAGGCAATTAAATACAGGCAAGTAATTAAATCAACAAACAAACAGCAAAAAAGAAATTAGAAAATTACAAATGATTAAACAGAATTTCAAAACGAAATGAAATACAAAGGTTAAAGAAAAATTATAAAACAAATATGATCTGGAATTTAATTACCTCAAAACAACCGTACAAATGAACATCAGACGTTTTATAGAATATGTACGATAAAGGGATTAAATAGAACACCTTTATGAAAGTACAACATCTTAAAACATCTGTTTAAATAGCACAGTTATATCAAAAACTAAATTGAAAGAAATTGTATAAAACAGTTCAATGAAAGAACATATAACGACTTATAATGGAGAGTTCTATTAAAAATTTACATCTGAAAAGATTAAATTGAACAGTTCTGTGAGATCCTACAGTTCAAATTCACCTACAACAGTTCTGTGAAAGCACGACAACTTAATACTTTAAAAAGAACATATTTAGGAAAGCACTAGACCAAAACTCTTTTCTAATTTCTATGAAAGAACCACACCTCAGCTGTTTATTTGGAACACATCTAAGAAGGAACTACACCTAAATAATTTAAAAAGAAGACTTTAAAAGTACTACATCTTAAACGGTAAAATAGAACAGTTCTATAAAAAATTACATCTCAACAGTTTAAATGGAACTGTTCCATTAATCTTCTAAAGTTTATCTAAAATGGTTGAAAGGAAGTACAACATCTTAGTGGTTTAAATAGAACATTTTTATGAAAATACTCCTCGACAGTCTAAGACGAACATCCAATTAAAGAACCATATTTAACGGTTTAAATAGATTTGGTCTATGAAAAAATTACATCTCAACAGTCTAAATAGAACAGTTCTATCGATGTAATACACCTACACGGTTTCAATAGAAAACTTCTAAGAAGGTACAAAACCTCATCTGCTTATTTGAAATACTTCTGTAAAATTCCTACAATTGAATAGTTTAAAAAGATTGGTTTTATAAAACTACTACACCAAATGATTTATATAGAAAGTTCTAAAAAAGTACATCTTAACTGTTTAAATAGCACAGTTCTATCAAAAATCATATTTAAAGATATTCAAAAGAACAAATAATGAAGGAACACATAACGACATGTACAACATCTTGGTGGTTTAAATAGAACATTGTTATGAAAGTACTACACCTCAACAGTTCTATGAGGGACCATTTTAAACGATTTAAAAAGAACTGGTCTATCAAAAAATTACATCTCAACAGCCTAAATAGAACAGTTCTATAAAAGAAATACACCTAAACAGTTTAAATAGAAAACATCTATGAAATTCCTGCACCTAAATAGATTAAAAAGATTGCTTTTATAAAACTACTATATTAAAAAGTTTTAAATAGAGAGTTCTAAGAATGTAGTTCTTAACTGTTTAAATAGCTCAGTTCTATCAAAATTTATATTTAAAGAAATTCAATAGAACAGTTCAATGAAAGAACACATAACGATTATAAAAGAGAGTTCACTCAAAAATTTACATTTAAAAGTTATAACACAAATGTTCTGCGACATCCTACAGTTAAAAGTATACCTAGGACAGTTCTGTGAAAGTACGACATCTTAACGATTTTAATAGAACATATTTGGGAAAGTACTGAACCTAAACAGTCTAAATGGATCAGTTCTGTAAATGGACTGCACCGCAACACTCTAAACGGAACAGTTCTATCATAGTTCTATATCTGAACGGTTTAAATAGAACTGGCCGACAAAAACATTACATCTCTACAGTCTAAAGAGAACAGTTCTATAAAAGTTATACACCTCTACGGTTTTAAAATGAAATTTCTTAGAAGGTACAAAACCTCATCTGCTTATTTGAAATACTTCTATGAAATTAATACACCTGAATATTTTCAAAAGATTGGTTTTTTAACACTGCTACATAAAAAAGATTTAAATTGAAAGTTCTAAGAAAGTACATCGTAAGAGTTTAAATAGCACATTTCTAACAAAAAAATATATTTAAAGAAATTCAACAGAACAATTCAATAATAGAACACATAACATTTTATGAAGGAGAGTTCTATCAAAAATTTACATCTCAAGAGTTTCAATCGAACAGTTCTGTGTGTTTGTACAGTTCAAATGTTTATCTAGAACATTTCTGTGAAAGTACGACATCTTAACGGTTTAAGTTGAATATATATGGTAAAGCATTAAACCTAAAAAGGTTAAATTGAAAAGTTCTGTGAAAGTACTGCAGCTCAACACTCTAAAAAGAACAGATCTATCAAAGTACTGTGGTAAAATAACGGTTTCAATAGAACTGGCTTACCAACAAATTACATCTCTACAGTCTAAAAAGAAGAGTTCTAAAAAAGTAATACACCTATGAAAATACTACACCACAGCTGTTTATATAGAACACTTCAAAAAAAGCACTACACCTGAATAATACAAAAACAAGACTTTAAGAAAAGTATTACCACTTAAACAGTTAAATAGAACAGATCTATCAAAAAATTACATCTCAACAGTTTAAATAGATCAGTTCTATGAATGTTCTAAAGTTCAAAAATTTGTCTAGAGCGGTTCTAAAGAAATAAAACATCTAATGGTTTAAATAAAACAATTTTGTGAAAGTACTACACCTCAACAATCTAACAGAAGCAGTTCCATAAAGATACCATATTTAACGCTTTAGATAGAACTGGTCTATAACAAAATTACATCTCAACAGTCTAAATAGGACAGTACTATAAAATTAATACACCTTACGGTTTTAAAATGAAACTTCATAGAAGGTACAAAACCTCATCTGATTATTTGAAATACTTCTATGAAATTACAACACCTAAATAGTTTAAAAAGATTGGTTTTATAAAACTACTGTATCAAAAAGATTTAAATAGAAAGTTCTAAGAGAGTACATCTAAATTGGTTAAATATCACATTTCTATCACAAACTATATTAAGAGAAATTCATTAGAACACATAACCTTTTAGTAAAGAGAGTTCTATCAGAAATTTACATCTCAAAGGTTTCAGTCGAAAAGTTATGTGTGTTCGTACAGTTAAAATATTCAACTAGAACATTTCTGTGAAAGTACATCTTAACGGATTAAGTAGAATATATATGGTAAAGCACTAAACCTAAACAGTTTAAATGCTACGGATTTATCAAAGTATCACACCTAACGGTTCAAATAGAATTGGTTTACATAAAAATTAGATCTTTACAGTCTAAAGAGATCAGTTCTATAAAAGTAATACACCTATGAAAATACCACACCACAGCTGTTTATGTAAAACACTTCTATGAAAGTACTACACCTGAATAGTATAAAAACAATACTTCAAGAAAAGCACTACATCTTAAAGAGTTAAATAGAACAGATCTATCAAAAATTTACACCTCAACAGTTTAAATAGAACAGTTCTATGAAAGTTCTAAAGTTCAGAAGTTGGTCTAGAACGGTTCTAAAGAAGTACAACAACTTAATGGTTTAAATAAAACATTTTTATGAAACTATTACACCTCAACAGTCTAACAAGAGCAGTTCCATAAAGATACCATATTTAACACTTTAAATAGATTTAGGCTGTAAAGAAATCATACACCTGAATATTTTGAAAAGATTGGTTTTATAAAACGGATACATCAAAAATATTTAAATAGAAAGTTCTAAGAAAGTACATCGTAAGAGTTTAAAGAGCACATTTCTATCAAACACTATATTTTAAAAAATTGAACAGAACAGTTCAATAAAAGAACACATAACCTTTTAGAAAAGAATGTTCTATCAAAAATTTACATCTCAAGAGTTTCAGTCAAACAATTCTGTTTGTTCGGACACTTCAAATATTAACCTAGAACATTTCTGTGAAAGTACGACATCTCAACGGTTTAAGTAGAATATACATGGTAAAGCATAATACCTAAACAGTTTAAATGGAAAAGTTCTGTGAAAGTACTGAAGTTTAACACTGTAAATGGAAGAAATCTATCAAAGTATCATACCTAACAATTCAAATAGAACTAGATTACCAAAAAAATTACATTTCTAAAGTCTAAAGAGAACAGTTCTATAAAAGTAATACACATATAAAAATACCACACCACAGCTGTTTATGTAGAATAATTCTAAGAAAGTACTACACCTGAATAGTATAAAAACACGAATTCAAGAAAAGCACTAGATCTTAAACAGTGAAATAGAACAGATCTATCAAAAAATTACATCCCAAAAGTTTAAATAAAACAGTTCTATGAATGTTCTAAAGTTCGGAAGTTTGTCCAGAACGGTTCTGAAGAAGAACAACAACTTAATGGTTTAAATAAAACATTTTTATGAAACTAATACCACCCCTCCAAAGTCTAAGAGGAGCAGTTCCATAAAAATACCATATTTAACGCTTTAAATAGAATTGGCCTGTGAAGAAATTACATCTCAACAGTCTAAAGAGAACAGTTCCATAAAAAAACACTTAGATGGTTTCAAACAGAAATTTCTTAGAAGTACAAAACCTAATCTGCTTATTTGAAATACTTCTATAAGATTACTACACCTGAATATTTTCAAAAGACTGGTTTTATAAAAGCATTACATCAAAAGTATTTAAATAGCAAGTTCTAAGAAAGTACATCGCAAGAGTTTAAACAGCACATTTCTATCAAACACTATATTTTAAAAAAATTGCACAGAACAGTTCAATAAAAGAACACATAACCTTTTAGAAAACAATGTTCTATCAAAAATTTACATCTCATGAATTTCAGTCAAATAGTTCTCTCTGTTCGTACAGTTCAAATATTAACCTAGAACATTTCTGTGAAAGAGCGACATCTTAATGGTTTAAGTAGAATATACATGGTAAAGCATAAAAACTAAACAGTTTAAATGGACAGGTTCTGTGAAAGTACTGCAGCTGAACACTCTAAATGGAACAGATCTATCAAGGTATGATAACTAAAGGTTCACATAGAACTGGTTCACCTAAAAATTACATCTCTAGAGTCAAAACAGAACAGTTTTATAAAAGTAATACACCTATGATAATACTACACAACAGCTGTTTATGTAGAACACTTTTAAGAAAGTATTACACCTGAATAGTATAAAAAGAAAACTTCAAAAAAGTACTACACCTTAGACAGTTAAATAGAACAGATCTATCAAAAAATTACATCTCAACCGTTTAAATAGAACAGTTCTATGAATGTTTTAAAATTCAAAAGTTTGTCCAGAACGGTTCTAAAGAAGTACAACAACTTAATGGTTTAAATAAAACATTTTTAAGAAACTATTACACCTCAACAATCTAACAGGAGCAGTTAAATAAAGATACGATATTTAACGATTTAAATACAAGTAACCTGTGAAGAAATTACATCTCAACAGTCTCAAGAGAACAGTTCCATTAAAGAACTACACCTAGACGGTTTCAAAATGAAACTTCTTAGAAGGTACAAAACCTCATCTACCTATTTCAAATACTTCTATAAAATTACTACACGTAATATTTTGAAAAAAATGGTTTTATAAAACGACTACATCAAAATATTTAAATAGAAATTTGTAAGAAAGTACATCTTAAGAATTTAAATAGCACATTTTTATCAAAAACAATATATAAAAAAATTCAACAGAACAGTTCAATAAAAGATCACATAATATTTTATAAAGAAGTGTTCTATCAGAAATTTACTTCTCAAGAATTTCAGTCGAACAGTTCTGTGTGTTCGTACAGTTCAAATGTTTATCTAGAACATTTCTGTGAAAGTACATCTTAACGGTTTAAGTAGAATATACATGGTAAAGCATAAAACCTAAACAGTTTAAATGGAAACGTTCTATGAAAGTACTACAGCTGAACACTCTAAATGGAACACATCTATCAAAAAATTACATCTCAACAGTTTAAATAGAACAGTTCTATGAAAGATCTAAATTTCAGAAGTTGGTCTAGAACGGTTCTAAAGAAGTACAACAACTTAATGGTTTAAATAAAACATTTTTATGAAAGTACTACACCTCAACAGTCTAACAGGAGCAGCTTCATAAAGATATGACATTTAACGCATTATATAGAACTGGCCTGTGAAGAAATGTTATCTTAAATGTCTAAAAAGAACATTTCCATTAAAGAAATACACCAAAACGGTGTTAAAATGAAACTTCTTAGAAGGTACAAAACGACATCTGCTGATTTGAAATACTTCTATGAAATTACTACACGTGAATATTTCCAAAATATTGGTTTTTAAAAAGCACTACATGAAAATTATTTAATTAGCAAGTTCTAAGAAAGTACATCGAAAGAGTTTAAACAGCACATTTCTATCAAACACTATATTTTAAAAAAAATGAACAGAACAGTTTAATAAAAGAACACATAACCTTTTAGGAAAGAATGTTCTATCAAAAATTTACATCTCAACAATTTCAGTCGAATAGTTCTCTCTGTTCGTACAGTTCAAATATTAACCTAGAACATTTCTCTGAGAGAGCGACATCTTTACGGTTTAAGTAGAATATATATGGTAAAGCATAAAAACTAAACAGTTTAAATGGACAGGTTCTGTGAAAGTACTGCAGCTGAACACTCTAAATGGAACAGATCTATCAAGGTATCATACCTAAAGGTTCACATAGAACTGGTTCACCTAAAAATTACATCTCTACAGTAAAAACAGAACAGTTTTATAAAAGTAATACACCTATGAAAATACTACACCATTGCTGTTTATGTAAAACACTTTTAAGAAAGTACTACACCTGAATAGTATAAAAACAAGACTTCAAGAAAAGAACTACATCTTAGACAGTTAAATAGAACAGATCTATCAAAAAATTACATCTTAACAGTTTAAATAGAACAGTTCTATGAATGTTCTAAAGTTCGGAAGTTTATGGTGAACGGTTCTAAAGAAGTTCAACAACTTAATGATTTAAATAAAACATTATTAAGAATCTATTACACCTCAACAGTCTAACAGGAGCAGTTGCATGCAGATACGATATTTAACGCTTTAAATACAATTGGCCTGTGAAGAAATTACATCACAACAGTCTAAAAAGAACAGTTCTATTAAAGAAATACACCTAGACGGTTTTAACATGAAACTTTTCGGAAGATACAAAACGTCATCTGCTGATGTGAAATACTTCTATGAAATTACTACACCTGAATATTTTCAAAAAAATTGTATTTATAAAACGACTACATCAAAAATATTTGAATAGAAAATTCTAAGAACGTACATCGTAAGAGTTTCAACAGCACATTTCTATCAAAAACAATATTTAGAGAAATTCAACAGAACAGTTCAATAAAAGATCACTTAACATTTTATAAACGAGAGCTCTATAAGAAATTAACATCTCAAGAATTTCAGTCGAACAGTTCTGTATGTTCGTACAGTTCAAATATTTACCAAGAACATTTGTGTGAATGTGTGACACCTTAACGTTTTATGTAGAATATATATGGTAAAGCTCTAACCTAAATAGTACAAAAGGAAAAGTTCTGTGAGAGTACTGACGATCAACACTCTAAATGGAAAGTATCTATCAAAGTATCATACCTAACAAATCAAATAGAACTGCCTTACCAAAAAGTTACATCTCTACAGTCTAAAGAGAACAGTTCCATAAAAGTAATACACTTATGAAAATTCCACATCACAGCTGTTTATGTAGAACACTTCTAAGAAAGTAATACACCTGAATAGTATAAAAACAAAACTTCAAGAAAAGCACGACATCTTAAACACTTAAATAGAACAGATGTATTAAAAAATTACATCTTAACCATTTCAATGGAACAGTTCTATGAATGTTTTAAAGTTCAAAAGTTTGTGAGGAACGTTAATAAAAAAGTACAACAACTTAATGGTTTAAATAAAACATTTTAATGAAACTATTACACCTCAAAAGTCTAACAGGTGCAATTCCATAAAGATAACATATTTAACGCTTTAAATAGATTTAGGCTGTAAAGAAATCATATCTCAAAAGTTTAAATAGAACAGTTCCACAAGAGAAATACACCTAGATGGTTTCAAAATGAAACTTCTTAGAAGGTACAAAACCTCATCTGCTTATTTGAAATACTTCTATAAAATTACTACACCTGAATATTTTGAAAAGATTGGTTTTATAAAACAAACACATCAAAAATATTTAAATAGAAAGTTCTAAGAAAGTACATCGTAAGAGATTAAGGAGCACATTTCTATCAAACACTATATTTGAGAAAATTGAACAGAACAGTTCAATGAAAGAACACATAACCTTTTAGAAAAGAATGTTCCATCAAAAATTTACATCTCAAGAGTTTCAGTCGAACAGTTCTCTCTGTTCGTACAGTTCAAATGTTTACCTAGGACATTTCTGTAAAAGTGCGACATCTCAACGGTTTATGTAGAATATATATGGTAAAGCACTAAATCTAAACAGTACAAAAGGAAAAGTTCTGTGAAAGTACTGCAGTTCAACACTGAATGGAACAGATCTATCAAAGTATCATACTTAACGGTTTAAATAGAAGTGGTTTATTAAAAAATTACACCTCTACAGACTTCAAGAAAAGTACAACATCTTAGACAGTTAAATAGAACAGATCTATCAAAAAAATTACATCTCAACCGTTTAAATAGAACAGTTCTGTGAATGTTTTAAAGTTCAAAAGTTTGTCTAGAACGGTTCTAAAGAAGTACAACAACTTAATGGTTTAAATAAAACATTTTAATGAAACTATTACACCTCAAAAGTCTAATAGGTGCAATTCCATAAAGATAACATATTTAACGCTTTAAATAGATTTAGGCTGTGAAGAAATCATATCTCAACAGTTTAAATAGAACAGTTCCACAAGAGAAATACACCTAGATGGTTTCAAAATGAAACTTTTTAGAAGGTAGAACATCTCATCTGCTTATTTGAAATATTTCTATAAAATTACTACACCTGAATGTTTTGAAAAGATTGGTTTTATAAAACGACTACATCAAAAATATTTAAATAGAAAGTTCTAAGAAAATACATCGTAAGAGATTAAGGAGCACATTTCTATCAAACACTATATTTGAGAAAATTGAACAGAACAGATCAATAAAAGAACACATAACCTTTTAGAAAAGAGTGTTCTATCAAAAATTCACATCTCATGAATTTCAGTCAAATAGTTCTCTCTGTTCGTACAGTTCAAATATTAACCTAGAACATTTCTGTGAAAGAGCCACATCTTAAAGGTTTAAATAGAATATACATGGTAAAGCAGAATTTCACTAGCTGTAGCGGTACTTGTCATGCTACACCATAATATAGTCTCCAGAAAATAATAATGGAACCATTGGTAGTGCACTTACAATCACTATAAGCTACTTAGAAAGAGACAAAAAGTAGATTTATGCTTATAAAAACAATACGTTTACAGGACGTAATTTTCAATGAGTGTAGCATTTTCTGTCACCATTCACAAACACTAAAGCATATCCATAAACCATGTTATAGCAGACCTTTCAGATAAAACGTTTAGTGAAGGAATGACATATGTAGCATTGTTAAGGGTGAGATCACTATCAATATTTTAGTTAATTGCATTTGATTTTCAATCTATTAAAGTTAGTAGGAATGCCCTTAAAAAGATAAATTGTTTAAGGAAAATATATAAACAAGCTTTTAGTCAGTTGAAAAATTACAGCACAATGCGTATTCTACTCTTAATATAAAATCAAAGACCAAGTAAACCAAATATTAATCTAAAACCGCCAGACCCACATACAATTGGGTATATAAAAGGTGATAGAAACTATTTATTCAATTTATTCCAATTTATCATAACACAATAAAAAGACCAATATGTGGCTGTACATTTAGTTATGAACAAATGATCAAAATGTCTCATTTCTTATCAGTGAGAGATAGTTTAACGTTCAGAAATAAACGTAAGATAAAAATATATGCAAACAATGCAGTTTTTAACTCCAAATAATCGCCTATTTACTAAAACGTTATTTTTCACGTATGACACTGAACAAGTCAGATTAGATAAACCCCTTCTTTATTGACAGAACATTGAATGATGACGTTACTCAAATGGTTATGTAATTATGATACCTAGCTGATCAGTTTGATATTGTACATTTATTACTAAAGTGTTACTCTGACTATCAATTATGATGTTATTAAAATAATGGCAACTACAAATAATGTGGTATTAATATCATAGAAAGTAACTGGTAGCACACTGGGTTGGTGTTTGCTCTCTTTGGCAGGATAATGAAAAGGAAACCACTTTAGCTGATGTTTGCCTGTTATTGCAGGATACTGAAAATTAACCTACTTTGGCTGGTGTTTCAATGTCTTGCTACAAAGTAACCCACCTAGCAGATGTTATAAATGACTAATTCAATTAAACCTGTAATTCAGAGTAGTATCACACGTGTGTTTGGGTCAGGTAGTCATTCCATGAAGCAGTCATTCTTCCTCCTTGGTAACCAAATCAAAGAAACTATATCGTACTTCATTATTACAGAAATTGCCTCCATAATGGTGAGAAGGTTTCTCACACCCAGGTGCTGACACCTTATTTTGCCCAGTATCTCTTCCTCAAACGTGTCCACGGGTATATCCTTGTGATCTGCTAAGATTATTACCGAATAAGCTCTAATATATAAGTAACACATATGATTTGCATAAGCAGTTAAGTTTTCTCAAACATTCCTTTCCAAGTTTTGAATTTATTTTGATAGATTTTTTTTTTTGTTTTCCACTGGGTTAAACCTCTGAAACAGCTTAGTTATGATTCTCTTACAGTTCCAAAGTTGCTTTTCATGCAAGTACAGGATAAAGCCTACAGCCAGAATATCTAAAGTCAAGACCAGGCTTTGAACATCTTGTTTTGAAGTCAAGACATTCCATATAGTTATGCGCCTGAACTGCTATAGGATATGGTCTAAGTCTTTCTTTTTTGTGTGTGTACATTTACATCTTGGTCGAGGGGCTGTGACCATGGCGAGAAAAAATATCATTCGTTACATTTCAATCGTTCCCTGACTGAAGTGTCTTTAAGACAAATGGATCAGCAAAGTAGAAGCTTTCAGGGGATCCAGTGCTATATTATGGCCTCCATACAGCAAACAATACCATGGTTTACTGAATTTTCTAAATTGGGTTTATTGTTATATTTAAAAAAGTGTATGACATATAATCCTGAATTACGTAAATTGTATTTTAATTAAACACCTCTGAACTAACAAATGGGCGAAACAAACATAATTCCAAGTGAAAAATACACAGTTAAATATAATGTTCAACTTTGCAGATGATTCAAAAGCACGGTAATTAATGTATAGTGTCTTGTCCATCAATATTTATCTAAATTATTTTCTAAGAAAGAAACCACAATCTACCAACAAAACAAGACAGTTCTTTGTGTAAGTCAAGTGATACAGATTAATGTATTTACCAAGCAACAACTTCAAATAAATGTGATATGTACTCACAAAAAGTTTCCTATGTTTTTAAATATATCTAAAAATATACTTTTTTCTTTAATAATATTTAGAACTCTGCAACATAAGGTGAAACTATTAAAACGTTTTTGGTCTTAATACATTTTGTGATTTAATTTAAGTGCAATTCTATTTGTTTTGTTCGGATTTATGCAAAGCTACTTGAGGACAATTTTCACTAGTGATCTCTGACGTTGGAGTTATAACAACCCCACTGCTGAAATGGCGAACATATGTGGCTACAAATTTTTACACCACGATTCGTAAAGAGAGAATCGATATTCCTAAGCACTACACCATGCCAAGCCCAGGTTCCGTTCTAGTTTGAATTGAATGTTTTAAAGTAGACTGTTTTTCAAGCTTCATATGTTTTCCAAAAAAGAAAATAAGTGTAATCTCCAAAATCAGTATCTCTACACAATTTTAAGATGCTGTCCCCATTATAATACAAGAAAGTAAAGGGACCAATTTCAAGAAGTATATATTCGATTCAAAAGCTCTTATTATTGAAGTAAAACTGAATTATGCATATTTTAAATAAGAAATAGGAAAACAGGATTAAAACTAACAACATTCAATTTATACAACTGATATTGACAATCTAACACTACTAATTTCTTTCTTTAACGTAGAATCACGTAAATATAAAGGAAATTAAAACAGTGTACAAAGTTTGAAATATTCGTTTAATTATTTCTAACAAATTGATTATTGTCTTTATATGTGGTCTTTTCTTTTCATTACACAAATATGAACTAATCTGACAGAACATAATAAAGGATTACATAATTATTAAAAATAATTTGTATTTATTGTTTATTGGAGCTTGAATAATTGGTTTCAGTATATAGCCTCAAAGTCATCAAGGCGCTGTTTATTTAAACAATCACGGAAAAGCCAGGTATGATATATGAATGTATCATACGTTTTGTATCCCAGATCTGATAGATAACGTATTAATGTTTTCGTGCTGAAGGTCTATTTTCGTTTATCAAATCGCTAAATAGAATTACTAAGTTGTTCACTTGGTTGCTTGCATTATTGGGATTATTGTAGGTGAGTTTTCTTTAGAAGAGACCACTATAGTATAAACTAAGCTACGAATATAAGCAGTGATCTATTCAGGCTGCCAAACACTGGACTAGCTGAAGTATGTTCCATATTTGTTGGCATGAGATTGGCTCTTAGTCACGGGGATGATTTATGCTGCTGATGAAAGAGAACATTGTCGGGCCCGTCTTTTATCTTTAGCCTTAACGAGGACTAGAAACTGTTTGTTTGTTTATGAATTTCGCACAAAGCTACACAAAAAATTGTTGACATTATGATAGAACAAGTGCAACATCGATTGTATGACCAAACAGTCTTCCTCATCAATGCATGCGAGGCCTTCCAAACGGTCCAATCAACCTGCAGTTTGACGTATAACGATGTGAAGAGAGGATATAGCTTTTTTGATGGACTGTATGCTGATGACTTGTATACCGACTTGAACTTCTTTAAGTACGTTGCGAGGGAAAAAGAAGATCAAAATAAATAGTTTTAGATCACATGTGGAAAACACACATTGGCTAGGATGATCTGAAAAATAACTGAGTGCCTAAAGGTGGTGTTTGTTTTGAATGCTGGAGTTGAGCATTCTTTCAGCGGCATGAACTGCATTTTAAATAAGCTAAGAAAGTGGGTGGGCTAAGACACGCTTCAAAGCTGCGTGGATATTACCGTCGAGGGTCCTCGGGTACTTTCAGACACCTTGTTGTCAGGGGTTATCGTGTAATACGCACGGAATAAAAGCAAGAGGCATTCGTTTTTCTCTAAAAGTAGCTGAATGTATTTTTAGCAATTTTTTATTATTTTGTCAAGTAGTTTATTTTTTATTTCTTTGCATTTTGAATTTTGCGCAAAGCTACACAAGGGCTATCTGCGCTAGCCGTTTCTCCTAATTTAGCAGTGTAAGACAAGAGGGAAGGCAGCTAGTCATCACCACTCACCGCCAATTCTTGAGCTACTATTTTACCAACAAATAGTAGAATTGATCATCTCATTATGACACACCCACTGCTGAAAGGACGAGCACGTTTGGTGCTACATGGATTCGAAACCACAACCCTCAGATTACGAGTCGAGCGCCATACCGGGTCAGTGTTAATTCGTAAAAATTACCTTTAAGTAACGTAACCAATAATAACAAAATATATCACTGTTATTTGTGGAGTCAGGTATCTTAATTATAATACAGTATTTTCCATTTTGTGAATTTTAAGCTTGAATTTATTCCACCCAGTTTCACATCTCCTCTGAAGGAAAGGTCTGAAGTCAACACCGACATTAATACTTTCTTTTCTTGTGATGCGAAATATTTAAAGTTTTTAATTTTATCTTTTATTAGTTCATGAAACTTATTAATAGGATTATTTTACTTATTTCATAAGAACTTTGTAAGAATTTCGATATTTTAAACATGATTGGTTTTATTTATTTTCATAATCTGCCCATTTTTATTGACTTTATCACATATTCTTGTTTGATTAAGATCTTGTTGTTTTAATCCATGAACGAACTTCTTAACTAAATTATAACATTCTAACTTAATAACATTTCTCTATTTAGTACATTTTATTTTGCTTGGTTTGATTTTCGCGCAAATCTACACGAGAGATACCTGTGCTAACCGTTCTTAATTTAATAGTACCAGCAGGGGTAGTGACCTTTTGCACTTGGTAAAGTTGACTGCACTATTGTAGAACTTTTTACTTTTTCCGCCTGTTTTGTTTCGCTCTAGTTACTAGGATGACGCATTCTAGATGACTATGTCAGTGTATGTGTATTCTAAACATATTTTAGTATTGAAGAACAATAAAAAATATTTTAAATAATTTTATTCCCCAGAAACATAAAAAGTGGTAAAGGAATGATAATAATAAAATAAGTAATTATTCTAACCTGTATAAAAGATAGTGTGCGTCGCTTTATGTCACGTTTGATTTATCAAAATAATAGGAGTTATAACAGTCAAGTTTATTTATTCACAAATAATAGTTCATCTAATATCTGCCTATTACGATTTTAGTGATAGGGGCTCATGGGAACCTTAAACCTTGTAAGTGTAAAGAATCCTGGTATGTTTATATGCAAAAACGGCTTGTTTGGGCTGAGAAAACACTTTTACATAGAAGAGCGAACAACGTTTCGACCTTCTTCGGTCATCGTCAGGTTGCATATAAATTTCTCAACAAGTGGGTTTCTCGTCATCACTGAATCCTGGTATGGTTTAAATAAATTAATAAATACCCCTGAAGTAAAGTCATAATGTGAGATAACCTAGCCTAGAGTCCAGTGTGTAAAATTTATCATGCAAGTAAAAATATCGATTCAGTTTTAATAATTAAATGATTTCTGAATTTGATCAACGGAGACTCTAGATTAAGAAATTAACAGATATATATACTTTCCAGTTTTATGTGTTTATACATTTAATTTTGTACTATTAGTATATAGACTGCCCCCCCCCCCGCCAGTACAGCTGTAAGTCTACGGATTTACAACGCCAAAATCAAAGATTCAATTCCCCTCGGTGGGCTCAGCAGATAGCCCGATGCGGCTTTGCTATAAGAAAACACGCACACACTTTTTTTGCTAAGCAACATGACATAAAAACAATTGTGAGAACGCATTGTTATCAAAACACACTTTCTTGTATTAGAAGTTGTTATATTAGAAACCACTTTTTTCTATGTGACTTCTTTTTGCCACCTTGCCTCATTAAAAAGATGCGCACGCGCGTGGATAAGATAGGTAATAATACCCAAGTGCACACCTTTAGGGTCCACTTAGGATTTCAGGTTTTAGGTATTTTAATCTTGGAATTATGGCGGTTACAGAGACACGTCCTTTTGTTATTATAGATTTATGGGATTTGGAATGCCTCTTTAATATTTTAAGAATTTCTAGTTTTGCTAGAGGGATTTGCACATATGAATAACAAAGTTAGAAAATTACATTTTAGCTAATTATGAAAGAATCTTTATTTCAACCGACGTTTCGCCTTTGCGGTTTCTTCAGGGCTAGTATACTTTTATGTACTAGCACTGAAGAAACCACAAAGACGAAACATCAGTTGAAATAAAAATGATCTGGAGTGTGCAAGTCGTATTCAAATCACCACACAACAGTCCAAGTTTATTTGGGCGTGTGAATAATGTTGCAGCATTGACTGCATTTCAAAACTGAAGCTTATGTTTTTAACTATATGTCGTTTTACAAAGAGAAAATATTTTCTATGACATCTCATTATGCAAGAGAATTAAAAATGCCTGGCATGGCCAAGCGCGTAAGGCGTGCGACTCGTAATCCGAGGGTCACGGGTTCGCGCCCGCGTTACGCTAAACATGGTCGCCCTCCCAGCCGTGGGGGTGTATAATGTGACGGTCAATCCCACTATTCGTTGGTAAAAGAGTAGCCCAAGAGTTGGCGGTGGGTGGTGATGACTAGCTGCCTTCCCTCTAGTCTTACACTGCTAAATTAGGGACGGCTAGCACAGATAGCCCTCGAGTAGCTTTGTGCGAAAATCCCAAACAAAACAGAGAATTAAAAAATGTAAAGATATAATACTATCATAATTGCAAAATCAAAATAGTAATCTACATTTTTAACGTAGACAAACTTATTTTCGTTAATTTCAGCTCTTTGCTATCTCATGTGGATCACAGAAACTGCGCATGCGCTTATTTATAACACAGTCATGTGCTCCTTGCGGGAGTCAGCGGGTCAATCTCAAATTCAGGAAAAAGCGTGTGTGAAGGAGGCAAAATCGGGAGGAACGTATAAATAAGAATCATTAGTGATTGGTATTCTAACTATTAACAAGAATTCTACCAAACCTTTCTTTTATTTGGACTTAGATGGGTGTGTAGTTTACTAATTATAACAATAATCCATACACCTCTTTTTTTCTTTGAACATGGACATATCAGTGCAGGCTGATTTTACCTCAGTCTGAAAGTGAAACTGAAAGACCATAGTTCCTTAGTAAATTGCAGTTAAAAACCAAGGTTTATATTTCAATTTTCTTTTCATGAGTGACCTTAATTTTTGCTTGCTGTTAACAATTTGTAGGTGTGAGCGATACGCTGAATCATTAAATAAGAACAAGCTAAAGTATTAGTAATACGGCCCGGAATAACCGGGTGGTTAGGGCACTTGACTCGTAGTCAGAAGGTCGAATTGGCCTCCTAGTAAACATGCTCGCCCATTCAGCCATGGAGACATTGTAACGTACGGTCAAGTCCACTATTCATTGGTTAAAGAGTAGCTCAAGAATTAGCGTAGGTAGTGATGACTAGCTCTCTTCCCTTCAACCTTTAACCTTCAAAATTAGGTACGGCTAGCACAGAGAAGCCTCTTGTAGCTTTACAAAAAATTCAACATAAACCAATAATAACACTAGTAGGAGAGGGAAGAAATCAAAGGGTTGTTGTAAATGGTATTCAGTCTGACTGGAGTACTGTTACTGAATGGGTTACAACAAGTCTCAGTTTCAGGGTCTTAGTTTTCTCGATTTACAAGAATGACATAGATTAAGGAATGGCCAGTACATTATTTGAATTTGACAATAAAATTTTGATTATTGCTAATCGCATGAAAAGGATGCAACTGCCTCATAAAAGGTGTTGAATTATTTGGTAAGTTTAGTGAATAAATGACAAATGGCTTCCAGTTATAATAAATGAAAAATATTGCATATGGAATATCATATTAACAGTATAATTTTAATTGGAATAACCTTGCAGTGCCATGGATGGAAAAAATCTTCTTGTTGTGGTTGATTTGTCCCAAGCCATCCAAACAATGTACTGTGGTGGTGCTAATATGATTTTTGGTTTTCTCTAATTGAATATGAGTTTAAAGAGGTTGTAGTGTTTTTTGTATAAGTCAGTGGTTAGCCATATTTGAAGCATTATGTTAATTATGCCTTTGACTTCATACATCAGAAAGGATATTTGATTTGTTTTTAAAATTCAGAAAAAAGCCAGTAGGATGATACCTAGGATGGAAAGGTTACCATATGAAGATGATTCAAGATCTCTGAAACTGTTTCCTCTTGAATAAAATAAGAGTGAGAATAAATCTGAGATGTTTAAGATTTTGAAAGGAATACATAGTGTTGGATGCATAATAATTTTTCATATTTAATGATGAGAATAGTGAGACAAATATAAAATTTTACAGGTAAGGAATCATCTTCAGCTAAGTTAGCTTTATTTTTATAATAAGATAGTTAGCTCTTAGATTAGATTGCATTAGATTACATCTCAATAGTTCAAATAGAATAGTTCTATAAAACTCCTACAGTTCAAAAGTTTATCTAGAAGAGTTCTAAAATTATATATTCATGGTTTAAGAGTCGCACGCCTTAACACGCTTGGCCATGCCGGGCCTCTACCATTTGAAGTTAGAGGTTCAGCTAACGGCTTAGTTACACGTTTTTTAGGTTCTGTACACACTACTTGTTGTTGCATGGGGATTATATAATATTTTTTCTCATTACTTCCATTTTCTCATTTAATTGAAACATGCATCATTAGGTACAAAACTAAAGTGCTCTATTCTTTTCATAAAAACTATGTTTATTATTATTTAGGTATTTCTTTAAAACCCCGGTATGGCCAGATGGTTAAGGCACTCGACTCGTAATTCGCGTGTTCGAATCTCAGTCACACCAAACATGCTAATTCTTTCAGCCGTGAATACGTTATTACGTGACGATCAATCCCACTATTCGTTGGCAAAAGAGTAACTGAAGAGTCAGCTGTGGTGGTGATGACTAGTTGTTTTCTGTCTAGTCTTACACAGCTAAATCACGGATGGCTAGAATAAATTGCCTTTGAGAAGTTTTTGCGAAATTCAAACCAAACAAAATCTCTTTAAAGGAACAGTGTTATCTTCACTCTCTTTTTCTACTGTTATGAGTGTCTTGTTCTATCTTAAAATTATAATATTCAATTCATGAACAGATCCTGAAGGAATTTGTTTTGGCAGAATACTGTACTCTTTCTTTTCTGTTGCATCTTATAGTAATAAAGATTGATTACAAGTTTAGCTTCATGTTTTGATGGCATACATTTTATTACTTTTAATAAAATTTACTTAGGTACAATTCTTTTTTTCATTTTAAGTTGTCATATTAAATCAAATAATAATTCAGTTATTAAATAATTTATAGTGAATTAAAGATTTTTAAATTTCATATCCGTTTTCATTAAGGGTAGCAAGGCTTTCCTAGGCTAATGTTCTTTTTCAGTACTTGTTGAATATGTTGTCATCAATTAATCAACATTTTAGTGTGTAGATTTTTTTCTTGAATGATTGTTTTTTTAACTTCTTTATCAAACAATATGCATTCTAATACGAGTAGAAACAACATACTGTTCGAAAAAGTAAATACACATTAGATTCGTGTATTGCATGCTAATATAATAAACTACTTCATGTAAATTTAAATTTGTTATTTGAACATCATATCAACACCTACTTTACGGAGAAAAATCCCAAATAATTACAAGGTTCTGAATTTGTCAATATGCATTTATTTTTATATTTTGTTTTTATAATTCACACTGCGAAATATCGTACGTGAAGATGTTATGATTGATAATGTTTGCTAAATGAATGTAAAAACCAGTTAAGACTGACTAAGTATTGTGTATGAAAAATAATATCAGTATCTGTCATTATTTTTGTTTCAAAATTAAAACTAAACCTCTACTTTAAAGAATTTTATAGGTTTTACAATCTCTATTTAAGTTGAATAGTTTCCTCGAATGTAACCATGATTTATACTTATTTACTTATTTTACTCTGGTACATTACATTGAATTATTTTGTATGTTAAGTGGTGGCAAAATATATTATATTATTCTGGTAAGTAAAATAAATAATAAAATATATGTACATATAGTTAATTCATTGGTGATTTGACCTATACCATAGATCATTTTATTTTTCTTCTTCTTTTTAACCTATATAAATGTTAACGTTACTGGTAGACAATTCAAGTAGTAACAGCCATCTGTTGTCATGTTCATAATTTAAATATAATTACATATATTTGTTTATTAGGATGTTTATTTGAACATTTATAGTTTATTTGCAAATACAGTATTAATACCCAAGAAAGCTAACACATTATTGTACATCTTCATTTTGTCAGTATTTCATAAGAATTCGGTGTTTTGAACGAAATATTATCAGAAGTTTTATTTCATTCTTAGAAGAAAAAATAACTTTTTTCACTTTGAGATGCCCTCCGCTAGTACAGCGGTATGTCTCCGGATTTACAACGCTAAAATCAGGGGTTCGATTCCCAGCGGTGGGTTGAGCAGATAGCCTGATGTGGCTTTGCTATAAGAAAAACACAAAAACCCACACACTTTTTTAATGTATGTGCAACCAAGCCTAACATTATTACTTGTTGTTGTGAAAAAATAACAAATATGAAAACACACATAACAGGTAAAGCTAAGTATTAACGGAATTCTGTTTAATAAATGTTTAAGATAGTACTTTCAGTGCTATATATCTAAGATGGTATGTTTCGCAAAATATCCAAAACTTTATCAAATGACATTAGTGCTGCTTTATTAGCTGATGAGACAAAGTGAAGCAAAAAAAAAAAGAATAAAGTAATTCATGTAAGTTTACAAGCATAATTATACTGTAACCAATGGACCCTTAAACCCTGTTCCATCCGTTATAAGAATCAGCCTGATCTTGTGGAATTCAAACGTTGATTCTTTTGTTTTTAATGAAGGATTTGCAATAATTCAGCTTCGCTGATTTCGAAACTATTCGTTTTTCCTAAGGAATTTTACAAATCGGATAAATATATCGGTATTATTTTGAACAAATTAGTATTTCATTTACCATAATTATCACCTTTTATTAAAATTGAAGAGAAGAACATCGATGCCAAACCAATGTGCATTCTGATTCATTCGGATTTTTGTTTATAAGTAATCTACGTTCTCATTATCTCAGAACTACTTGTTATAGACTTTTTTACGACGTGTTGCACGTGGAACATCTCATTTCTATAACTTCCAAGAATCAGTCATCATACTGATGTTCGAAATTACCTAATAAGTGCTCGTATTTTGAGTCTTTCTTCTTTTCTAAAACAATTAAATAACATCTTTAAAGGCAACCCAAGCTTTTTTTTTTCAACTTTCCGGATTCTCCTATCATATATTTCATACGCTTTCAGTTTCCTTATATGAAACCAACTAAAATCCATTCTTTACGTTTTGCTTATAAGTTGCCTATCTTTATCTTAGGCTTTTATAAACTGTTCCATCGACCCAGTTTTATATGGAGTGCAGGTTATAGGGTTTTCTTTGTGTCAACAAAAGCATCATGTTCAAACTTTTTTTCGATCCTGACTGACTCTGTATCACCATTCTTTCTTTATCCAGTGCTGATTTCGTGCTCTGCTGTCCTATTCAAATTAGAAAAACGTGAAAATCTGTATAACTGCATTGTTCACCCAACGGCATGCAAAGGACTTTTAATTCTCTATAAAGTAACCGACCAAGGTACTTGTATTTGAATTTGTTATGAAGAAATTCATGATTTTCGTACATTTTCTTCAAATAACGAAATAAACAATAGGAACAAATGTATGTATGCTATCATTGTGATGGAAAGCACATGTAAAATTTCTTTTGCCGGAATCATTGAATAATTATTTGGTTCATAGACTGTAGATCCTGTCATCGGTATTAATTCGGCAATACTTTGATGGTAAACCAGTTAATCTTCTTCCAATAATTTTGATATAAAATCCTTCTCACAGCTTCTGCACCAGCAAATTGATGTTCGAGAAGAAAGTAAGTTCTTAGTCCAAATTATGGAATCCAATTTTTTTTTAATAATAAATGGTCCGAATCTCTTATTAAGTTATTAGTTTACCTTGGATGGAATTTAGTACTTTACCAAACTCTTCAGGTTGAAACCAATCCCCGTAATCTGTAAGGAATTTACCTTTATACGTTTATTCTAATGCCTTCTCTTGTTTCTGTATTTTGTTTTTTGCATGTGACGAGTATTGTTGGTCATGTATTGTTATCAAAATTTGTAGAAGATACTTGAAAGTAAGAATGAACAATATTTTTGTTCAGAAGATTCTTAGCTCATTTTCGAAAATTGTTGTAACTTAGAGAAAAGCACGTGAATCGTATAAAAACAGCTAGCGGAGAGATATTAGAAGAAGAGTATTATCAGACAACTACATTCAGTATGCTGCAGTTCTCAGAAGCGTTTAACAGTATTTAATAGAAAACTGCACAATTTAACCAGGAACGTCTATAACACTACAAGCATTAAATTTCAGTGAATTACTTCGGACACTATTATTTCTACAAGGATATTACGTATTGCCCCAAATGAAACTTGTGGATACTTGCTTCATGGATAGTCGGTCACCCATCAAAAAAGTGTACAGGTGTGTCAACAAATAATTAATGTGCTCTACATGAACATTGAATAAAGATTCAGTTCCAGACAAGACATTAGACAGTATTTTTACTAAGTTTGTGAAACTCTAGTATATAATACATCATTTGTAATAACTATTAGCAGTCATCGTTATTATAAAGTGTATAGTTTTTGTATATTAAAATATATTTTGTTGAGAAATAAAATTGGGTTTTTCAGTCTTTTGACTAAATTTATAATTTTAATAGATATTAATACTTAAATAACTTCTATACTAAAATTTCCTTTTATATGAAATAGTAATACGTTACCTATATAAGATATAAGGCACAGTATTTTTAACAGTAAAGTGAAAACCTGATCATGTATCTGATTCTGACTTCTGTGGCCCGGCATGGCCATGTGGGTTAAGGCGTTCGACTAGTAATCTAAGTGTAGCGAGTTCGAACCCCGGGTGAACCAAACATGTTCGCCCTAGCAGCCATGTAGGCGTTATAATGTGCGGTAAAACCCACTATTCGTTGATAAAAGAGTAGCCCAAGAGTTGGCGATGGGTGGTGGTGACTAGCTGCCTTCATTCTAGTCTTACACTGCTAAATTAGCAAAGGCTAGAACAGATAGCCCTAGAGTAGGTTCGTGCGAAATTCAAAAACAAACAAACAAACTGGCTTCTGTATAATAGGATAATGGAATGTTATGTTTCGTGAACAAACATTACTCGTTTTTTATGTTAATACATTCCATTAAAACAAATAAAATCATTTGTCTATTTTTAGAAATAATTTGTTTTGATTTTGAAGTCGAATCTTCAAAATAATGGAATTAAAAAGAGCGAAGAACGACAATTCTTGAAGAAATGGGATAACAATTTTATATAATATTTCATAGCCTCATTAATGTTATATGAGTATAAATATAAACATATTCTTTATTTAACATGAAGTTGAAGAGAAACTTATATCGTCAGTATGATAAACCATACACTTATATTTTATTCTCTTACCGATGTAGCACAAATTTCGAAAGAAAGAGGAAAATTAATTTTATAAAAGATAATTATTTTCTAGAACTTTTGTTTCGTTTCTTTTAAAGAACATTATTGTAAATATGAAAATACTTTCAGCTAACGCATAACAGTAAATGAACAATGACAGTAAAATATGTTCTATCACGTGTTTCAAAAAGGTATAAAATGTGATTGTGTGTACATTTTAACGGAAACCTCATAGACTTATGTCACGTGTGGCATTCATTGTTACATAATGAAGTTGGACACTTTAATACATGATGATTTACCAGAAGCAAACAAGTGTATTCCAAACTGCAATTGTTCACGTGCTATCCGTTATTACTAAAATGTGACTGTTTTCCAAGATAGTATAAAGCAAAGATACAATTCTACATATTTATGTGCCGTGGTATTAGATTACATGAGACAATTTTAAAGGACTTTGAATTAATTCAGAAGGTATATCAATTGAAATATATTACTTCACCGTTTAATATATACATATGTTTGAAAGCAATTTTTCGAGATTAGAAATCAGCTGGTCATAACGAAGAGGTAATTTAATTTTTAATTACCTAGTATCTCATTTTAACCTAGTAAAATGGGCTTAGATAAAATCAAATTAAGTGATGTTCGATATATAAAATTCATTATTCATAAATTTTGAAATTAACGATAAAGGATCGGGTAAGTCTTTTATAGCCGACTATACGAAAGAACTTATATCACATTTCAGTGTAGCAAATATGAAGTTTTATAATTTTATTGTTACAGTTTTGTAAATAAAATGTAAATGTGACAACGACACTTTCATAATTACATAATACGCCTTGTATAAGATAGGTAGTTCACCCATTACTTATTTGGGATATTAATTTTCGGAACATCAATTTGATATATCGAACATCACTGTTTTCTCTTCCCATTAATTTGATTTTATCTAAGCCCATAGCTCTACAATGGGCTATTTGTGATGTCCATACCACGGATATCAAAACCCGGTTCTTAGCATACAGGATTGCACACGTACCGCTTTGCTACAAAAGAGCCTTTCCTTTAGTTTAAACTACTATTTAAAATTCCTTGAAACTAGGGTAAAATGAGATACTAGTTAATTAAAAATTAAATTACCTCTTCGTTATGACCAGCTGATTTCTAATCTCGAAAAATTGCTTTCAAACATATGTATATATTAAACGGTGAAGTAATATATATAAATTGATATACTTTCTGAATTAATTCAAAGTCCTTTAAAATTGTCTCATGTAATCTAATACCACGGCACATAAATATGTAGAATTGTATCTTTGCTTTATACTATCTTGGAAAACAGTCACATTTTAGTAATAACGGATAGCACGTGAACAATTGCAGTTTGGTATACACTAGTCTGCTCCTGGTAATTCATCATGTATTAAATTGTCCAACTTTATTATGTAACAATGAATGCCACACGTGACATAAGTCTATGAGGTCCCGTTAAACTGTACACAAGTTCAAATTTTATAGTCATACTTTTTTTGAAACACGTGAAAGAACATATTTTACTATCTTTGTTCATTTACTGTTATGCGTTAGCTGAAAGTATTTTCATATTTACAATAATGTTCTTTACGAAACAAAAATTCTAGAAAGTAATTATCTTTTATAAAATTAATTTTCATCTTTCTTTCGAAATTTGTGCTACATCGGTAAGAGAATAAAATATAAGTGTATGGTTTATCATACTGACGATATAAGTTTCTCTTCAACTTCATGTTAAATAAAGAATATGTTTATATTTATACTCATATAACATTAATGAGGCTATGAAATATTATATAAAATTGTTATCCCATTTCTTCAAGAATTGTCATTCTTCGCTCTTTTTAATTCCATTATTTTGAAGATTCGACTTCAAAATCAAAACAAATTATTTCTAAAAATAGACAAATGATTTTATTTGTTTTAATGGAATGTATTAACATAAAAAACGAGTAATGTTTGTTCACGAAACATAACATTCCATTATCCTATTATACAGAAGCCAGTTTGTTTGTTTGTTTTTGAATTTCGCACGAACCTACTCTAGGGCTATCTGTTCTAGCCTTTGCTAATTTAGCAGTGTAAGACTAGAATGAAGGCAGCTAGTCACCACCACCCATCGCCAACTCTTGGGCTACTCTTTTATCAACGAATAGTGGGTTTACCGCACATTATAACGCCTACATGGCTGCTAGGGCGAACATGTTTGGTTCACCCGGGGTTCGAACTCGCTACACTCAGATTACTAGTCGAACGCCTTAACCCACATGGCCATGCCGGGCCACAGAAGTCAGAATCAGATACATGATCAGGTTTTCACTTTACTGTTAAAAATACTGTGCCTTATATCTTATATAGGTAACGTATTACTATTTCATATAAAAGGAAATTTTAGTATAGAAGTTATTTAAGTATTAATATCTATTAAAATTATAAATTTAGTCAAAAGACTGAAAAACCCAATTTTATTTCTCAACAAAATATATTTTAATATACAAAAACTATACATTTTATAATAACAATGACTGCTAATAGTTATTACAAATGATGTATTATATACTAGAGTTTTACAAACTTAGTAAAAATACTGTCTAATATCTTGTCTGGAACTGAATCTTTATTCAATGTTCATGTAGAGCACATTAATTATTTGTTGACACACCTGTACACTTTTTTGATGGGTGACCGACTATCCATGAAGCAAGTATCCACAAGTTTCATTTGGGGCAATACGTAATATCCTTGTAGAAATAATAGTGTCCGAAGTAATTCACTGAAATTTAATGCTTGTAGTGTTATAGACGTTCCTGGTTAAATTGTGCAGTTTTCTATTAAATACTGTTAAACGCTTCTGAGAACTGCAGCATACTGAATGTAGTTGTCTGATAATACTCTTCTTCTAATATCTCTCCGCTAGCTGTTTTTATACGATTCACGTGCTTTTCTCTAAGTTACAACAATTTTCGAAAATGAGCTAAGAATCTTCTGAACAAAAATATTGTTCATTCTTACTTTCAAGTATCTTCTACAAATTTTGATAACAATACATGACCAACAATACTCGTCACATGCAAAAACAAAATACAGAAACAAGAGAAGGCATTAGAATAAACGTATAAAGGTAAATTCCTTACAGATTACGGGGATTGGTTTCAACCTGAAGAGTTTGGTAAAGTACTAAATTCCATCCAAGGTAAACTAATAACTTAATAAGAGATTCGGACCATTTATTATTAAAAAAAATGGATTCCATAATTTGGACTAAGAACTTACTTTCTTCTCGAACATCAATTTGCTGGTGCAGAAGCTGTGAGAAGGATTTTATATCAAAATTATTGGAAGAAGATTAACTGGTTTACCATCAAAGTATTGCCGAATTAATACCAATGACAGGATCTACAGTCTATGAACCAAATAATTATTCAATGATTCCGGCAAAAGAAATTTTACATGTGCTTTCCATCACAATGATAGCATACATACATTTGTTCCTATTGTTTATTTCGTTATTTGAAGAAAATGTACGAAAATCATGAATTTCTTCATAACAAATTCAAATACAAGTACCTTGGTCGGTTACTTTATAGAGAATTAAAAGTCCTTTGCATGCCGTTGGGTGAACAATGCAGTTATACAGATTTTCACGTTTTTCTAATTTGAATAGGACAGCAGAGCACGAAATCAGCACTGGATAAAGAAAGAATGGTGATACAGAGTCAGTCAGGATCGAAAAAGTTTGAACATGATGCTTTTGTTGACACAAAGAAAACCCTATAACCTGCACTCCATATAAAACTGGGTCGATGGAACAGTTTATAAAAGCCTAAGATAAAGATAGGCAACTTATAAGCAAAACGTAAAGAATGGATTTTAGTTGGTTTCATATAAGGAAACTGAAAGCGTATGAAATATATGATAGGAGAATCCGGAAAGTTGAAAAAAAAGCTTGGGTTGCCTTTAAAGATGTTATTTAATTGTTTTAGAAAAGAAGAAAGACTCAAAATACGAGCACTTATTAGGTAATTTCGAACATCAGTATGATGACTGATTCTTGGAAGTTATAGAAATGAGATGTTCCACGTGCAACACGTCGTAAAAGTCTATAACAAGTAGTTCTGAGATAATGAGAACGTAGATTACTTATAAACAAAAATCCGAATGAATCAGAATGCACATTGGTTTGGCATCGATGTTCTTCTCTTCAATTTTAATAAAAGGTGATAATTATGGTAAATGAAATACTAATTTGTTCAAAATAATACCGATATATTTATCCGATTTGTAAAATTCTTAGGAAAACGAATAGTTTCGAAATCAGCGAAGCTGAATTATTGCAAATCCTTCATTAAAAACAAAAGAATCAACGTTTGAATTCCACAAGATCAGGCTGATTCTTATAACGGATGGAACAGGGTTTAAGGGTCCATTGGTTACAGTATAATTATGCTTGTAAACTTACATGAATTACTTTATTCTTTTTTTTTTGCTTCACTTTGTCTCATCAGCTAATAAAGCAGCACTAATGTCATTTGATAAAGTTTTGGATATTTTGCAAAACATACCATCTTAGATATATAGCACTGAAAGTACTATCTTAAACATTTATTAAACAGAATTCCGTTAATACTTAGCTTTACCTGTTATGTGTGTTTTCATATTTGTTATTTTTTCACAACAACAAGTAATAATGTTAGGCTTGGTTGCACATATATTAAAAAAGTGTGTGGGTTTTTGTGTTTTTCTTATAGCAAAGCCACATCAGGCTATCTGCTCAGCCCACCGCTGGGAATCGAACCCCTGATTTTAGCGTTGTAAATCCGGAGACATACCGCTGTACTAGCGGAGGGCATCTCAAAGTGAAAAGTTATTTTTTCTTCTAAGAATGAAATAAAACTTTGATAATATTTCGTTCAAAACACCGAATTCTTATGAAATACTGACAAAATGAAGATGTACAATAATGTGTTAGCTTTCTTGGTATTAATACTGTATTTGCAAATAAACTATAAATGTTCAAATAAACATCCTAATAAACAAATATATGTAATTATATTTAAATTATGAACATGACAACAGATGGCTGTTACTACTTGAATTGTCTACCAGTAACGTTAACATTTATATAGGTTAAAAAGAAGAAGAAAAATAAAATGATCTATGGTATAGGTCAAATCACCAATGAATTAACTATATGTACATATATTTTATTATTTATTTTACTTACCAGAATAATATAATATATTTTGCCACCACTTAACATACAAAATAATTCAATGTAATGTACCAGAGTAAAATAAGTAAATAAGTATAAATCATGGTTACATTCGAGGAAACTATTCAACTTAAATAGAGATTGTAAAACCTATAAAATTCTTTAAAGTAGAGGTTTAGTTTTAATTTTGAAACAAAAATAATGACAGATACTGATATTATTTTTCATACACAATACTTAGTCAGTCTTAACTGGTTTTTACATTCATTTAGCAAACATTATCAATCATAACATCTTCACGTACGATATTTCGCAGTGTGAATTATAAAAACAAAATATAAAAATAAATGCATATTGACAAATTCAGAACCTTGTAATTATTTGGGATTTTTCTCCGTAAAGTAGGTGTTGATATGATGTTCAAATAACAAATTTAAATTTACATGAAGTAGTTTATTATATTAGCATGCAATACACGAATCTAATGTGTATTTACTTTTTCGAACAGTATGTTGTTTCTACTCGTATTAGAATTCATATTGTTTGATAAAGAAGTTAAAAAAACAATCATTCAAGAAAAAAATCTATACACTAAAATGTTGATTAATTGATGACAACATATTCAACAAGTACTGAAAAAGAACATTAGCCTAGGAAAGCCTTGCTACCCTTAATGAAAACGGATATGAAATTTAAAAATCTTTAATTCACTATAAATTATTTAATAACTGAATTATTATTTGATTTAATATGACAACTTAAAATGAAAAAAAAGAATTGTACCTAAGTAAATTTTATTAAAAGTAATAAAATGTATGCCATCAAAACATGAAGCTAAACTTGTAATCAATCTTTATTACTATAAGATGCAACAGAAAAGAAAGAGTACAGTATTCTGCCAAAACAAATTCCTTCAGGATCTGTTCATGAATTGAATATTATAATTTTAAGATAGAACAAGACACTCATAACAGTAGAAAAAGAGAGTGAAGATAACACTGTTCCTTTAAAGAGATTTTGTTTGGTTTGAATTTCGCAAAAACTTCTCAAAGGCAATTTATTCTAGCCATCCGTGATTTAGCTGTGTAAGACTAGACAGAAAACAACTAGTCATCACCGCCACAGCTGACTCTTCAGTTACTCTTTACCAACGAATAGTGGGATTGATCGTCACGTAATAACGTATTCACGGCTGAAAGAATTAGCATGTTTGGTGTGACTGAGATTCGAACACGCGAATTACGAGTCGAGTGCCTTAACCATCTGGCCATACCGGGGTTTTAAGGAAATACCTAAATAATAATAAACATAGTTTTTATGAAAAGAATAGACCACTTTAGTTTTGTACCTAATGATGCATGTTTCAATTAAATGAGAAAATGGAAGTAATGAGAAAAATATTATATAATCCCCATGCAACAACAAGTAGTGTGTACAGAACCTAAAAAACGTGTAACTAAGCCGTTAGCTGAACCTCTAATTTCAAATGGTAGAGGCCCGGCATGGCCAAGCGTGTTGAGGCGTGCGACTCGTAATCTGACGATGGCGGGTTCGCATCCCCATCGCGTCAAACATGCTCGCCCTTTCAGCCGTGGGGGCGTTATCATGTGACGGTCAATCCCGCTATTCGTTCATAAAAAAGTAGCCCAAGAGTTGGGGTGGGTGGTGATGACTAGCTGCATTCCCTCTAGTTTTACACTGCTAAATTAGGGACGGCTAGCACAGATATCCCTCGAGCAGTTTTGTGCGAAATTCAAAACAAACAAACAAACAATCAAATGGTAGTGTATAGCAAGTAACAATTTTGATAGTTGTTACAAATGGAAGAAACCGAATAATCTTGACCAGTGAAAGTGTCAATTCTTAATAATTAAAGAAAAAGTCTGTCTTTAATATATTAAAATATATAGTTATCAGCCCTATTGTTTTAGTATATCGATATCAGAGTAAAAAGTTACATTTTGTCCCAAGTTAAAGTCATTTAAAATAATAAAATCATGTTTCATATCATACATTTCTCACGACCTTCTTTTACGATTTAGACTATTATTTGGTATATTTTTTAAAATTGGATTTTTTTCAATAGACATAACTTATATTTAATTGAGAACAAATAATATTGTGACATTCACGTCATTTATAAAACTAAAATTTATCCTTAACGGATTTTATGTGTTTATACCAGAATTAGTATTTGATATCTTATAGCTGATCCATGTTAAGCTGTATGTTTAAATCAGCGATTAATAATTATATTTATATTTTATCTCTGCATTGAGTTAATCCTATAAATAAATAATTCCGTGCAATTGCCGAAGAAAAAGTTAAAAACTGTATAAGATTAACACCACGTGAAAACCAAATTTTAACTCTGCGTAACTATTTTATCCGACTGTATTGTTTGAATAGAACATTTCTATTCAAATAGTGAAACTGTTTTAAAATTATTGAGTTGTGTTATTTTCCTAAAATTGTTTTGTTTAAACTGATAAGGTGTAATATTTTATAGAAATCTGCTATTTGAAATTTTGAGATGTAATATTTTGATAAAACTGTTCTATTGAAACTGGGGGAGGTGTTGTACTTTCAAAGAACTGTTCTTTTTCGAGTGTTGAGGTGTAGTGCTTTCTTAAATATGTTGTATTTAAAACGTTAAGATGTTGTCCTTTCATAGAACTGTTCTAGATAAACGTTTGAACCGTAGAAGTTTCATAGAATTGTCCTGGATAAAAGTTTGAACTGTAAAAGTTTCATAGAACTTTCCATTTAAACTGTTGAGATGCAATTTTTCGATAGAACTGTTTTATTTAACCGTTTAAAATGTAGTACTTTCGTAGAACTGTTCTTTTTAAACTATTCAGGTGTAGTACTTTCATAGAATTGTACCAGATAAACAGTTTAGGTGTGGTACTTTCATAGAAGTTTTCTATTTAAACCGTTTAGGTGTATTACTTTTCTAGAACTGTTCTCTTTAGACTGTTGAAATGTAATTTTTTGGTAGACCAGTTCTATTCAAATCGTTAAATGTGTACCTTCATAAAACTGTTCCTCTCAGAGTGTTGAGGTGTAGTACTTTTATAAAAATGTTGTATTTAAACCATGAATATGTACTTTTAGAACTCTTCTAGATAAACTTTTGAACTGTAGGAGTTTTATAGAACTATTCTATTTGAACTATTGAGATGTTATCTAATGCAATCTAATCTAACAGCTAACTATCTTATTATAAAAATAAAGGTAACTTAGCTGAAGATCATTCCTTACCTGCTAAAATTTTATACTTGCCTCACTATTCTCATCATTAAATATGAAAAAAAAATTCAACTGTAGGAGTTTTATAGAACGATTCTATTTAAACTATTGAGATGTAATCTAATGCAATCTAATCTAAGAGCTAACTATCTTATTATAAAAATAAAGCTAACTTAGCTGAAGATGATTCCTTACCTGCTAAAATTTTATATTTGCCTCACTATTCTCATCATTAAATATGAAAAATTATTATGCATCCAACACTATGTATTCCTTTCAAAATCTTAAACATCTCAGATTTATTCTCACTCTTATTTTATTCAAGAGGAAACAGTTTCAGAGATCTTGAATCATCTTCATATGGTAACCTTTCCATCCTAGGTATCATCCTACTGGCTTTTTTCTGAATCTTAAAAAACAAATCAAATATCCTTTCTGATGTATGAAGTCAAAGGCATAATTAACATAATGCTTCAAATATGGCCTAACCACTGACTTATACAAAAACACTACAACCTCTTTAAACTCATATTCAATTAGAGAAAACAAAAAATCATATTAGCACCACCACAGTACATTGTTTGGATGGCTTGGGACAAATCAACCACAACAAGAAGATTTTTTCCATCCATGGCACTGCAAGGTTATTCCAATTAAAATTATACTGTTAATATGATATTCCATATGCAATATTTTTCATTTATTATAACTGGAAGCCATTTGTCATTTATTCACTAAACTTACCAAATAATTCAACACCTTTTATGAGGCAGTTGCATCCTTTTCATGCGATTAGCATTAATCAAAATTTTATTGTCAAATTCAAATAATGTACTGGCCATTTCTTAATCTATGTCATTCTTGTAAATCGAGAAAACTAAGACCCTGAAACTGAGACTTGTTGTAACCCATTCAGTAACAGTACTCCAGTCAGACTGAATACCATTTACAACAACCCTTTGATTTCTTCCCTCTCCTACTAGTGTTATTATTGGTTTATGTTGAATTTTTTTGTAAAGCTACAAGAGGCTTCTCTGTGCTAGCCGTACCTAATTTTGAAGGTTAAAGGTTGAAGGGAAGAGAGCTAGTCATCACTACCTACGCTAATTCTTGAGCTACTCTTTAACCAATGAATAGTGGACTTGACCGTACGTTACAATGTCTCCATGGCTGAATGGGCGAGCATGTTTAGTAGGAGGCCAATTTGACCTTCTGACTACGAGTCAAGTGCCCTAACCACCCGGTTATTCCGGGCCGTATTACTAATACTTTAGCTTGTTCTTATTTAATGATTCAGCGTATCGCTCACACCTACAAATTGTTAACAGCAAGCAAAAATTAAGGTCACTCATGAAAAGAAAATTGAAATATAAACCTGGGTTTTTAACTGCAATTTACTAAGGAACTATAGTCTTTCAGTTTCACTTTCAGACTGAGGTAAAATCAGCCTGCACTGATATGTCCATGTTCAAAGAAAAAAGAGGTGTATGGATTATTGTTATAATTAGTAAACTACACACCCATCTAAGTCCAAATAAAAGAAAGGTTTGGTAGAATTCTTGTTAATAGTTAGAATACCAATCACTAATGATTCTTATTTATACGTTCCTCCCGATTTTGCCTCCTTCACACACGCTTTTTCCTGAATTTGAGATTGACCCGCTGACTCCCGCAAGGAGCACATGACTGTGTTATGAATAAGCGCATGCGCAGTTTCTGTGATCCACATGAGATAGCAAAGAGCTGAAATTAACGAAAATAAGTTTGTCTACGTTAAAAATGTAGATTACTATTTTGATTTTGCAATTATGATAGTATTATATCTTTACATTTTTAATTCTCTGTTTTGTTTGGGATTTTCGCACAAAGCTACTCGAGGGCTATCTGTGCTAGCCGTCCCTAATTTAGCAGTGTAAGACTAGAGGGAAGGCAGCTAGTCATCACCACCCACCGCCAACTCTTGGGCTACTCTTTTACCAACGAATAGTGGGATTGACCGTCACATTATACACCCTCACGGCTGGGAGGGCGACCATGTTTAGCGTAACGTGGGCGCGAACCCGTGACCCTCGGATTACGAGTCGCACGCCTTACGCGCTTGGCCATGCCAGGCATTTTTAATTCTCTTGCATAATGAGATGTCATAGAAAATATTTTCTCTTTGTAAAACGACATATAGTTAAAAACATAAGCTTCAGTTTTGAAATGCAGTCAATGCTGCAACATTATTCACACGCCCAAATGAACTTAGACTGTTGTGTGGTGATTTGAATACGACTTGCACACTCCAGATCATTTTTATTTCAACTGATGTTTCGTCTTTGTGGTTTCTTCAGTGCTAGTACATAAAAGTATACTAGCCCTGAAGAAACCGCAAAGGCGAAACGTCGGTTGAAATAAAGATTCTTTCATAATTAGCTAAAATGTAATTTTCTAACTTTGTTATTCATATGTGCAAATCCCTCTAGCAAAACTAGAAATTCTTAAAATATTAAAGAGGCATTCCAAATCCCATAAATCTATAATAACAAAAGGACGTGTCTCTGTAACCGCCATAATTCCAAGATTAAAATACCTAAAACCTGAAATCCTAAGTGGACCCTAAAGGTGTGCACTTGGGTATTATTACCTATCTTATCCACGCGCGTGCGCATCTTTTTAATGAGGCAAGGTGGCAAAAAGAAGTCACATAGAGAAAAGTGGTTTCTAATATAACAACTTCTAATACAAGAAAGTGTGTTTTGATAACAATGCGTTCTCACAATTGTTTTTATGTCATGTTGCTTAGCAAAAAAAGTGTGTGCGTGTTTTCTTATAGCAAAGCCGCATCGGGCTATCTGCTGAGCCCACCGAGGGGAATCGAATCTTTGATTTTGGCGTTGTAAATCCGTAGACTTACAGCTGTACTGGCGGGGGAAGGGGGCAGTCTATATACTAATAGTACAAAATGAAATGTATAAACACATAAAACTGAAAAGTATATATATCTGTTAATTTCTTAATCTAGAGTCTCCGTTGATCAAATTCAGAAATCATTTAATTATTAAAACTGAATCGATATTTTTACTTGCATGATAAATTTTATACACTGGACTCTAGGCTAGGTTATCTCACATTATGACTTTACTTCAGGCGTATTTATTAATTTATTTAAACCATACCAGGATTCAGTGATGACGAGAAACCCACTTGTTGAGAAATTTATATGCAACCTGACGATGACCGAAGAAGGTCGAAACGTTGTTCGCTCTTCTATGTAAAGTGTTTTTTCAGCCCAAACAAGCCGTTTTGCATATAAACATACCATGATTCTTTACACTTACAAGGTTTAAGGTTCCCATGAGCCCCTATCACTAAAATCGTAATAGGCAGATATTAGATGAACTATTATTTGTGAATAAATAAACTTGACTGTTATAACTCCTATTATTTTGATAAATCAAACGTGACATAAAGCGACGCACACTATCTTTTATACAGGTTAGAATAATTACTTATTTTATTATTATCATTCCTTTACCACTTTTTATGTTTCTGGGGAATAAAATTATTTAAAATATTTTTTATTGTTCTTCAATACTAAAATATGTTTAGAATACACATACACTGACATAGTCATCTAGAATGCGTCATCCTAGTAACTAGAGCGAAACAAAACAGGCGGAAAAGTAAAAGTTCTACAATAGTGCAGTCAACTTTACCAAGTGCAAAAGGTCACTACCCCTGCTGGTACTATTAAATTAAGAACGGTTAGCACAGGTATCTCTCGTGTAGATTTGCGCGAAAATCAAACCAAGCAAAATAAAATGTACTAAATAGAGAAATGTTATTAAGTTAGAATGTTATAATTTAGTTAAGAAGTTCGTTCATGGATTAAAACAACAAGATCTTAATCAAACAAGAATATGTGATAAAGTCAATAAAAATGGGCAGATTATGAAAATAAATAAAACCAATCATGTTTAAAATATCGAAATTCTTACAAAGTTCTTATGAAATAAGTAAAATAATCCTATTAATAAGTTTCATGAACTAATAAAAGATAAAATTAAAAACTTTAAATATTTCGCATCACAAGAAAAGAAAGTATTAATGTCGGTGTTGACTTCAGACCTTTCCTTCAGAGGAGATGTGAAACTGGGTGGAATAAATTCAAGCTTAAAATTCACAAAATGGAAAATACTGTATTATAATTAAGATACCTGACTCCACAAATAACAGTGATATATTTTGTTATTATTGGTTACGTTACTTAAAGGTAATTTTTACGAATTAACACTGACCCGGTATGGCGCTCGACTCGTAATCTGAGGGTTGTGGTTTCGAATCCATGTAGCACCAAACGTGCTCGTCCTTTCAGCAGTGGGTGTGTCATAATGAGATGATCAATTCTACTATTTGTTGGTAAAATAGTAGCTCAAGAATTGGCGGTGAGTGGTGATGACTAGCTGCCTTCCCTCTTGTCTTACACTGCTAAATTAGGAGAAACTGCTAGCGCAGACAGCCCTCGTGTAGCTTTGCGCAAAATTCAAAAGCAAAGAAATAAAAAATAAACTACTTGACAAAATAATAAAAACTTGCTAAAAATACATTCAGCTACTTTTAGAGAAAAACGAATGTGTCTTGCTTTTATTCCGTGCGTATTACACGATAACCCCTGACAACAAGGTGTCTGAAAGTACCCGAGGACCGTCGATGGTAATATCCACGCAGCTTTGAAGCGTGTCTTAGCCCACCCACTTTCTTAGCATATTTAAAATGCAATTCATGCCGCTGAAAGAATGCTCAACTCCAGCATTCAAAACAAACACCACCTTTAGGCACTCAGTTATTTTCAGATCATCCTAGCCAATGTGTGTTTTCCACATGTGATCTAAAACTATTTATTTTGATCTTCTTTTTCCCTCGCAACGTACTTAAAGAAGTTCAAGTCGGTATACAAGTCATCAGCATACAGTCCATCAAAAAAGCTATATCCTCTCTTCACATCGTTATACGTCAAACTGCAGGTTGATTGGACCGTTTGGAAGGCCTCGCATGCATTGATGAGGAAGACTGTTTGGTCATACAATCGATGTTGCACTTGTTCTATCATAATGTCAACAATTTTTTGTGTAGCTTTGTGCGAAATTCATAAACAAACAAACAGTTTCTAGTCCTCGTTAAGGCTAAAGATAAAAGACGGGCCCGACAATGTTCTCTTTCATCAGCAGCATAAATCATCCCCGTGACTAAGAGCCAATCTCATGCCAACAAATATGGAACATACTTCAGCTAGTCCAGTGTTTGGCAGCCTGAATAGATCACTGCTTATATTCGTAGCTTAGTTTATACTATAGTGGTCTCTTCTAAAGAAAACTCACCTACAATAATCCCAATAATGCAAGCAACCAAGTGAACAACTTAGTAATTCTATTTAGCGATTTGATAAACGAAAAATAGACCTTCAGCACGAAAACATTAATACGTTATCTATCAGATCTGGGATACAAAACGTATGATACATTCATATATCATACCTGGCTTTTCCGTGATTGTTTAAATAAACAGCGCCTTGATGACTTTGAGGCTATATACTGAAACCAATTATTCAAGCTCCAATAAACAATAAATACAAATTATTTTTAATAATTATGTAATCCTTTATTATGTTCTGTCAGATTAGTTCATATTTGTGTAATGAAAAGAAAAGACCACATATAAAGACAATAATCAATTTGTTAGAAATAATTAAACGAATATTTCAAACTTTGTACACTGTTTTAATTTCCTTTATATTTACGTGATTCTACGTTAAAGAAAGAAATTAGTAGTGTTAGATTGTCAATATCAGTTGTATAAATTGAATGTTGTTAGTTTTAATCCTGTTTTCCTATTTCTTATTTAAAATATGCATAATTCAGTTTTACTCCAATAATAAGAGCTTTTGAATCGAATATATACTTCTTGAAATTGGTCCCTTTACTTTCTTGTATTATAATGGGGACAGCATCTTAAAATTGTGTAGAGATACTGATTTTGGAGATTACACTTATTTTCTTTTTTGGAAAACATATGAAGCTTGAAAAACAGTCTACTTTAAAACATTCAATTCAAACTAGAACGGAACCTGGGCTTGGCATGGTGTAGTGCTTAGGAATATCGATTCTCTCTTTACGAATCGTGGTGTAAAAAATTTGTAGCCACATATGTTCGCCATTTCAGCAGTGGGGTTGTTATAACTCCAACGTCAGAGATCACTAGTGAAAATTGTCCTCAAGTAGCTTTGCATAAATCCGAACAAAACAAATAGAATTGCACTTAAATTAAATCACAAAATGTATTAAGACCAAAAACGTTTTAATAGTTTCACCTTATGGTGCAGAGTTTTAAATATTAATAAAGAAAAAAGTATATTTTTAGATATATTTAAAAACATAGGAAACTTTTTGTGAGTACATATCACATTTATTTGAAGTTGTTGCTTGGTAAATACATTAATCTGTATCACTTGACTTACACAAAGAACTGTCTTGTTTTGTTGGTAGATTGTGGTTTCTTTCTTAGAAAATAATTTAGATAAATATTGGTGGCCAAGACACTATACATTAATTACCGTGCTTTTGAATCATCTGCAAAGTTGAACATTATATTTAACTGTGTATTTTTCACTTGGAATTATGTTTGTTTCGCCCATTTGTTAGTTCAGAGGTGTTTAATTAAAATACAATTTACGTAATTCAGGATTATATGTCATACACTTTTTTAAATATAACAATAAACCCAATTTAGAAAATTCTGTAAACCATGGTATTGTTTGCTGTATGCAGGCCATAATATAGCACTGGATCCCCTGAAAGCTTCTACTTTGCTGATCCATTTGTCTTAAAGACACTTTAGTCAGGGAATGATTGAAATGTAACGAATGATATTTTTTCTCGCCATGGTCACAGCCCCTCGACCAAGATGTAAATGTACACACACAAAAAAGAAAGACTTAGACCATATCCTAAAGCAGTTCAGGCGCATAACTATATGGAATGTCTTGACTTCAAAACAAGATGTTCAAAGCCTGGTCTTGACTTTAGATATTCTGGCTGTAGGCTTTATCCTGTACTTGCATGAAAAGCAACTTTGGAACTGTAAGAGAATCATAACTAAGCTGTTTCAGAGGTTTAACCCAGTGGAAAACAGAAAAAATCTATCAAAATAAATTCAAAACTTGGAAAGGAATGTTTGAGAAAACTTAACTGCTTATGCAAATCATATGTGTTACTTATATATTAGAGCTTATTCGGTAATAATCTTAGCAGATCACAAGGATATACCCGTGGACACGTTTGAGGAAGAGATACTGGGCAAAATAAGGTGTCAGCACCTGGGTGTGAGAAACCTTCTCACCACAATGGAGGCAGTTTCTGTAATAATGAAGTACGATATAGTTTCTTTGATTTGGTTACCAAGGAGGAAGAATGACTGCTTCATGGAATAACTACCTGACCCAAACACACGTGTGATACTACTCTGAATTACAGGTTTAATTGAATTAGTCATTTATAACATCTGCTAGGTGGGTTACTTTGTAGCAAGGCATTGAAACACCAGCCAAAGTAGGTTAATTTTCAGTATCCTGCAATAACAGGCAAACATCAGCTAAAGTGGTTTCCTTTTCATTATCCTGCCAAAGAGAGCAAACACCAACCCAGTGTGCTACCAGTTACTTTCTATGATATTAATACCACATTATTTGTAGTTGCCATTATTTTAATAACATCATAATTGATAGTCAGAGTAACACTTTAGTAATAAATGTACAATATCAAACTGATCAGCTAGGTATCATAATTACATAACCATTTGAGTAACGTCATCATTCAATGTTCTGTCAATAAAGAAGGGGTTTATCTAATCTGACTTGTTCAGTGTCATACGTGAAAAATAACGTTTTAGTAAATAGGCGATTATTTGGAGTTAAAAACTGCATTGTTTGCATATATTTTTATCTTACGTTTATTTCTGAACGTTAAAATATCTCTCACTGATAAGAAATGAGACATTTTGATCATTTGTTCATAGCTAAATGTACAGCCACATATTGGTCTTTTTATTGTGTTATGATAAATTGGAATAAATTGAATAAATAGTTTCTATCACCTTTTATATACCCAATTGTATGTGGGTCTGGCGGTTTTAGATTAATATTTGGTTTACTTGGTCTTTGATTTTATATTAAGAGTAGAATACGCATTGTGCTGTAATTTTTCAACTGACTAAAAGCTTGTTTATATATTTTCCTTAAACAATTTATCTTTTTAAGGGCACTCCTACTAACTTTAATAGATTGAGGATCAAATGCAATTAAATAAAATATTGATAGTGATCTCACCCTTAACAATGCTACATATGTCATTCCTTCACTAAACGTTTTATCTGAAAGGTCTGCTATAACATGGTTTATGGATATGCTTTAGTGTTTGTGAATGGTGACAAAACATGCCACACTCACTGAAAATTACTTCCTGTAAACGTAATGTTTTTATAAGCATAAATCTACTTTTTGTCTCTTTCTACGTGGCTTATAGTGATTGTAAGTGCACTACCAATGGTTCCATTATTATTTTCTGGAGACTATATTATGGTGTAGCATGACAAGTACCGCTACAGCTAGTGAAATTCTGGCTTCTAGTGTTGCTGTCATGATACATTCACTGTTGTGTTTTTCTAATTGTTCAGTTACATTTACACACACTTGTTCTAACTACTGAATAACTGCAGGTAATTTTATGTATTTCAGTAATAGGCTTTTGAGAATTTCCTTGTTAAAGCCAACGCATACTTTTCTAGTTAAAAATAAGCAAACGTTTCTCTCCTGATTGCTAAATCTCACAAAATTTTCTATTACAGATTCATCAGTAACACATTTTTGAAGTGTTTCAAGAGTTCTATCAATTGGATATACATGCTTCACACAATCCAACATTATTTTTTCTGTTGCTCACTAATAAAGAGTTCATCATACGCTGCACTGTCTCGCATTTCTCTTAGGATCCACTGTGAATCTTAGTTCATAAATAATTTTTGAGCAATTCGCTTATGAATAAGAAAATTATTAATTAGAAAAAGTCTCCAAGAAAAAGCATGTTTCTGAAGCCAAATCATGCCTTTTTTCTCTTCAAATGTTTCTCTTACTGTTACATGAATGTACAGCAAATTGAGACTAGACACGCAGATACTTCATTTACAACTATTATTTTGACATTACGAAAAACTTTTATCAATTTTTGTTCGTAAACGATGTGCAGAGACAAATAATACACTGGCTTACTGTCGTGTTTCATATAAAATTTAAGGAGTCTGCATTAAAAATCATCTAAGCTTGTTCGTGCTGCAATGGCACAGAGGAGGTAATCTAATGGCCGCATAGTTTTAAATGTCACCTTGACTACTTCAAATAAGAATAATTTAATAGCACAACCTCCTTCACTAACAAACATTCTAAGAGGCTCAAGTTTGTTGCACTGACATACTTCTTTTCATGCATTTGTTGATGATGAAGGCGAGCACCTATTTTGTCAAAGACACACCTCTGATCAGTATTAATATTTCGCCCTTCAATTGTGGATCGTTATTATCCTCTTTCCCGATCTCTTCCTCTTTGACACTGAGCCTGCCAGACTTCAATGATTGACTTAAGATCAGACTGAGTTGCCAACATTTTCTACATTTTGTCACGATAAACAAACAGCAAAAAATTTATGGTCAATAAATGGCGGAATGCTTCTTCTGCTATTTCCATGAAAGAAGTAAGTTACAATAATCTGTAACAGAAACAAAGAGAAGAGAGAGTAGTAGTTGTTTGCTCTCTCGCTTTCCTTTTCAGGATTGAAGAGCTTGTGATTGCGTAAGTGTAGTGTGGTGAGTTTTCTGTAATCTGACTCCTTTGTCATTACGTTCATACAAATCGTATTTAGTTACAAAATCGAACAAATAAACAGTTTCTAAAAGTTTTTAACAAACCTGAAGATGACCTAAAAAGATCGAAACGTTATTCTGTACTCTATTCTAAATAAAGCGCTAATACCCATACCAGCAGCCTTGAGAATACATTTTCACTTCAAGTGAATTTCTCGTCATCACGAATAGAATAAAGTTATAAATGTCGACAAATGCCTTCCATTCTTTAATAATTGAATACTGTTGAAATTTTGTAGATTTTAGTCTCACAGGGTTTTTTCCACAACTGTTCTCCTGATCCTGATATTTGTGTTCCATATCATCTCTGTTAAATTAAAACATTAATAAGCATAAATTAAGAAAACCTTCTATTCAGCTCTCTAAATGTGACCTCCATTAGCCATTAGAGATTTTCAGGAAGCATAGCTTGAGTTTCCTCTTTCAAATTCTTCTCTTATTTGTCTCTTTGGCTCTTCTTTCAACAACATATTTCCAAAAATGGTCCTGGTGAATGACATTTAGTTTGAATTGTCTATTCTGCTCCATAGACTATTGTCTATGTACATAATGTTCTAAGTAAGTCACTATTCAAACAACACAAAATAATTCTCTATAAGTTGAGCAATACCTCCTTTCTATGTCACTTATTGCTTCACTGTTTTCAGTTATATGTTCTTTATCATATTGTAATTGAAAAACATTTTTCTTTGTAAAGTTACTGGAATCTCTTTACAAAATGTGTGGGTATTCCAGAGTTAGATATGCTCAGTCTGTTAAATGTATCTTTACAGTTAGAAGTCAAACGAAATTTTTTGGTTGTTCAAGTAATAATATATGTAAACAAAAAAACGTGACATTATAAAATTATGATACTAAGAGCTTAGTACTTTTGTCTCACACCGATTCAGGTGTTGGCTTACTCTGGCCAAAGTCAATATTGAATGGATCTGTAGATTGAAAAATATCATGAATACAGATCTTCTCGGTGATTGGTATATTTCTCTCTTTAGCGAGTTTTACTGTGTGCTAACATTAAATAAATACTTTAAATTACCAAGAAACGAGAGTAAAATGTAAGAACAATTAATTAAAACTTAATCTGACAAAATTAATTATGACCAACAAATTTCTAATTCGAAAAATTACTTCCATATACATATATGTATTAATCTTATTAAATCATATCACCTTTAAATATATATATCTATATGGAAGCAATTTTTCGAATGAGAAATCTGTTGGTCATAATAAAGAGGCAAATTTAATTTTTGTTTAATTGTTATTACATTTTACTCTCGTTTCTTGGTAATTTATTTTAAAAAAACATTTATAAATTGTCTCATGTAATTTAAATTTACGGCACAGACGAAAACTGCAGGATGGGATATTTTTTAATACTAGCTTGAAAAACACTCACAGTCACATTTCATTAACAACATATAGCAGATAAATGATTATAATTTGGTATACACTTGTCTGTTCCTGGTACTTTAAAAGTAAATCATTCTGTATGGAAGTATTCGAGCTTCATTATGTAAGACTAAACGTCACACGTGATATAAGTCAATCAATACGCTCTTAAGCTGATCACAAATATGAATATTGATTACTTTTGTAATTATATTATTTAATTTATTTTGATAAATTTTATTAATGTGGAAATGAGTAATGTTTATTTACGAAACAAACACTGTATTATCCAGATATACAAAAATCAGAATCAGATACCTGAACAAGCTTTTACTTTACCGTCAGTTACTCAGAATTGTCAGTTTATTTAGAAATGGAGCAGTAGTACCCTTCTTTACTATCAGTGTAGTTGTCATAAATCCGAGTTATATATAGGTCATAAATCCGAGTTGTATATAGATAATGAAATAGTCTCTTATAAACGTGCAACTATTACTTACAGCATCAGTTTTTAAAACGTATTACTTCGGTTACCTAAATTACCCATAAAATTCATTACAAAAATACTGACATAAAAAGCACTTTATCCTATCCTACGTCTTAAATTTGTTTATCGTATTATATACTGTACCTTAAAATTAAACATCGTATTTTGACGTTATGCAGCATCTTGTTCTAACAAATATCTTAAATTTTTACTGTTTTTAATGTATCGAATATTATAACCTGTTACCAAGCATCTGGAAACAGGTATTACAGAGCATTCAACCTTAGTAACCATCTCAATTGCTTTCACTGTATCACCCTTTTTTCAACACTTAAAAGTGAAACATTTTCAATAATAAAAATATCTTAGAGAATCGTTTGTGAAACATTTGCCATCCAAGCCCTTCAATAATAAATACGGTTTCTTGCACACCCCTTCTTTTTTTAATGACACATTAAGATACTGTATGTGTTGAATCAATAGTTTTCATTAATAAAAGTTTATTTTCACCTATAACTTCAAATTATTTGTAACTATTCGTTAGCGCGTTCTCAACAGATCATTTTCACCTCCACTTTCAAAAATGTTGTTTCACAGAACAGCCTCTGATGTGTAACCGCTCACCATATATTGACTGACTGCTATAAGGACACACCAGTAGTATTAACTATAAAGTATCCACGGTTCTAAGTTTGTCATCACGTACAGATGAAATTTTCGAAAGAGTTTTGGCAGCAAGAGATCAAGTGTTACAATAACGAACAAGTCAAGTAGAATCATGACATTTGCGATTCAGTGTGACTGACATTTTGATGCATGTGCTAAAACTGGGATGTCTTGTTCATCCGATAACTTCTTGGAATATTTTTCAAAAATATCAATTAATAAGATTATCCTGACAAAAACAGGACATTTGGTCACCCTAAGGCAAATTATATTTATATTTTTACTATTCTTAGCTTATTAAATACAACAGAATATTTTCATCATCAAAATGTTTTGTGGATAAAGCCCTAGTTTCACTCTCATTTTGCAAAATAAAACTTCTCATGATTCGTTTGGAACAAAAGTATATATTATATCAACTTGAAAATGTTTTTTACACTCATTATGAGTTCAGTAATTGCAAGACTATTATATACTTTTATAAAGTTTGAAGTATAACCAGTACTTCCTTTGAATATTATTTTATGGAAAACAATTTGGTATATCGAACATTATTGTTTTACCTTCCATTAGCTTATCGGTAGCTAAGCCCACAGTTCTACAATGGGTTAACTTGTTGTGAGTACCACGCGTATTGAAACATGGTTCCACGCATGTAACTCTGCAGACATACTGCTATGGCACAAAGGCGCCTTTCCGTTAGTTTAACTTGCTATTATATATATAGTTAATACATGTTATATAACATTTTCATGTATTCTATGACATTAACCTATTAGTTTTCTTAAACTGTCTTTTAAGATTTCTTTCTTTATCACTCGAACGAGTGTTGTAACTTTATTTCTTATATTATTTAAATTTGTTACCTGTTATAACAGTTGATCGTTGTTGCTTTTGTCTTTAATTGAGCAGAAAGCTACACGAGTATTGAAACCCGATTTCTACTGGTAGAAATCTGGAGACATGGCGCTGTGCCACTAGAGGACTGTAACAGTTGACAGTTATAGCAAGAATGCTAAAGATTTCAGACATACCACGTGTTATGTTTGGCATGTTTTATTTTTATTCTGTTCTACATTTGATATTGTTATGTTTTCAAGAACAGTTTAGGCGTTATTTTATCATTTACTTATTATTCTATATATTCATAAGCATTATTTTTACTATGTTAAAATTACTCTTACTAAGTCGACACATTTTTAACTATAATGTGTGCTAGAAATTGTCACATATGTAATTAACCTTTGACGTTTTACTATGGGGTGATTTACTGTATTACTTAGGGAAAGTCCTTGGGTTAGTGTACAGATTTACAGCTCTAAAATCAGGGATTAGATTCCCCTCGGTGGACACAGTACATAGCCCGTTGTGGTTTTATTATAAGCAAAACAATACACACACATCAAGGGAGAAAAACATGCATGATGTAATAAGGTTATGGTTTTGACACGTTTTCTTTTTTAAATAGTTTCAGTCGACAGGGTTATTTAAGTACTTTTATTTATTGTCATTTCATTGCGTTATTTTTGCAATTTTATGTAGCAAATGTTATTAATTGATTATTATTATTATCTAAATTATTTTGTATTGTTAGCTTAATACACGTATTTAGAACTAACCTAAATCTCATAAGTTTGTTTGTTTCTTTTTTTTTTGAATTTCGCACAAAGCTACTCAAGGGCTATCTGTGCTAGCCGTCCCTAATTTTGCAGTGTAAGAGTAGAGGGAAGGCAGCTAGTCATCACCACCCACCGCCAACTCTTGGGCTACTCTTTTACCAACAAATAGTGGTAAACAATGCCTTCTAACTTTGCAAGTAAAACGTAAAAAAATAGTATATTTAATTCACTGACACTGATGGCCAGAATCGTGTTACATTCCCTCCAGTATGTAATTTTCTTTGATAGGAAGCTGCTATAATTTTTAAGAAATGGTTTAACAGATTCACGGTATTTCACTTTCACATGAAGTATAGTTACCAAGGTCACTAACATGACAAATGAGTATTTCAGTAAAATTATGATATATCCTCAGTCAATTTCTCAAAGAACTGTTTCCACAACATACTTAGTGTCCTTAGTCAGTGGATAACATGCAACTTATCAATCAGAGTATCTCATACATGACTGATAGGACTGAAGTCTGAGAGTATACACTTCGTTGCTAATTTCTTCCTCTTCATAGAATACACTAATCAGTGCAGATAGCAAAGGTAAATGTTATCAATTACTCAGTTAAAGTCAAAGCTAACTATATCACATAAGACAGGCTGTGGAATGTGGTTCCTCTGAAGCATTTTTGTCACCATTCCATAGGATGTAAATGTCAATACACCCACTACCTATACCATACTTCTAGTATATGGATTACATCACTATACAAAAAATAATGACGTTGTTCCAGGTTATCTGAATTAGTTTATTGATTCTAAGATTATAATAATCTCATCTATAAAATAAAAATGTTTTTTTTTTCCGTATCATTCGTCTAACAGTTGTGAGTGAACTGTGTTGTGCTTTGCAGGAATTACTATTTGCATTATTGAGTGTCTAGCGTAAATGTCTATGAAGCATCTGTCTTAAATAACGTGTTTAGGTTGTCAAAATTTGATTCAGTGTCAAAACATGTTTATTATAGTTGTAGAAAGTCACAGTCAAGAGATAGTAGTCTCTCCTTGTGTTGTAGATGAAGGTTTCCTTTATTAAAAAACCCATATCATTGGTTTGTAAGTAGTTTTACATTTCATAATAACACTTAAAAGCCTGGCAAATCCACAGTTGTTTGCAATCAATAGCTAGCATCCTCTCATCTTTTTGATTTATTTTTTATAGGCTTCAGAGTATCCACTGGCTAATCTGACAGTGAATGTAACTTATTTATTTACTTTTGAACTTTTCAAATGAATTTCAACTTCAAATATGAGTTTTTATACAAAGTTTTCTGGAATTCTACGA
>NC_134837.1:140614911-140680577 GCF_004210375.1 Tachypleus tridentatus
TTCGTTGGTAAAAAAATGTAGCCTGTTGGTATTGGGTGGGGGGTGATGATGACTAGTTGCCTTCCCTCTGGTCTTACACTGCTGTATTAGAAGGCTAGCGCAGATAGCCCTTGTGTTACGCGCACAATCAAACCAAACAAACTTAATAAAACTAAACTATGTCCACATGAGCAATAAGTTAATGCAGGGTCAGTCTACAGATATTATGAAAATATAACTTATTTTATGTTGGTAATTCACTAACAAACAATAATTTATTTGTACTCTGTTCAGAGTAGAGATCAAATATAAAATAAATGTTATATTCGATAGTTTTTCATGATAAGTTTACATGAATACAAGTTTCTTACCAGTATGTTGGAATATTACTTCCAAATATTCTGGTTAATAAGATAAACACAGACCAAATATTCTGGTTAATAAAAAAAACACAGACTTCAAATATTCTGGTTAATAAGATAAATACAGACTTCCAAATATTCTGGTTAATAAGATAAACACGAACCTCCAAACCGACATGTTAGTCATACATGACTTTATGATCCCTAGAATTCCATTCATGACGAATGTAAAGTTAGTTACATTGAAACGGTCTGTTCGTACAAGGGAACTATCTAACTATCATAGATTGTTACCAAGCAAATGGCAACCATAAGTTTCACATAATTACCACAGAAAATCATTATCTTGTTTTACTAATCATCCCAAACTTACGTTACGCTAGCAAAGTTCTGGTTATAAACAGCTAATCAGGGGTTCCCAACCTTTTGGCACTCGCGACCCCTTACCATAACTTGAAACCCATGTGACCCCTACTTAGGGCTTACTATCAGCAGCTTAATTTTTCTTTTATTTTCTGTGAAGGAGGGAAATAAACATCTAAAAAATATTTTAAAATTCTGTAATTATTTATTAGCAAATTAAATGGTCAACCTGAATTCACAAAAAAAGAACATATATTTCTTAAAATAATATTAACATAGGTTTGAACAGCTATCCAACCCAGCTAGTGAGAGATGCCTGATGATGTTGCATTTCAGCAGCAAGCTTTGAAATTCGTGGCCGAGCGTTTGTTAGAGCCAGTCTCTCATATCTCAACATCAATCTGTTCCTATTCTTTGTTTTTTATATTGACAAGAGTGGAAAATCCTGCCTCACACAAGTAGGTAGAACAAATGGAACAAGGACACGTAAAGCTATCATGCTGACTTTGGAGTATGACTGATACATAGCGCACCAGAACTGAGTCACGGATTTCACCTTGAAGAGATCACGAGCTGAAGAGTCGTTCATTAGATCCAGAAATTCATCTTGGATATCATCTGGGATGCTGGATACATCAAGTTCAATACAAAATGAGTTCCACCAGGGCCTCCTGTTCTTGTGATAGCTCAGGGAAGTAACGCTCGACTTCCTTTTCTAGAGACTGAAGATGTTCGGTAATCTCATCCTTGAGGAACTGATCCAGTTGGATCTGAGACTAATCCGTCACTCACAAAGTTTTTCAAAAGCGATGTTTCCAAGATTGGTTTTCCGACGCCAGTTCTGCAGTTTGGAAACAAAGGCCCGAAGACTATCTTGAAAAGGAGAACATGTGTTTCCCTTCCTTGAAGCTTCAAATTGAGCTTGTTCAGCTGGTCAAAATGTCGGATAGATACGCAACCCTTTTATTCCATGCTTCATCTTCGAAGTGAGCTACAAAGATCTATCCTTTCTTGAGTTTCAGGAATAGATTTATTTCATCTTTCATTTCAAAGACACGATTAATAACGTTTCCTTTCGACAACCAACGTACTGCTGTGTGCAGAGAAGGACTTCGTGGTCAGCATTCATGTCTTTGCATAGTTCTTTGAATAGGCGAGTGTTGAGTGCTTGAGTCTTCACATAATTTACAATTTTGATTGCAGATTCAAGCACTGCGAGAGGCAGGGAGTCTTACTGGCGAGCATATCGGTGAATCATGCAGTGGATGCCCTTTGCTTGAGGTGCTAACTTCTTCCTCTCGACTGGAATCTGATTTCGATCCCAGCATAGCCTGTGCCCCATCCGTACAAACCCACACACGTTTTCCCGTTGAAGATCTTCGTCTTGAAAAAAAGTTGAAACTTTTTCCATGACATCATCAGCTTTTGTTGTGGTTTCAAATTGCACTGCAGAATAAGAATTCGTCTTTGATGTCACCTGAATTAATGTATCTCGAAGACAAGCAACTGAGAACATGAACTTACATCTGTTGACTCGTTGAGCTGAAAGAAGGAAAAGGGGAACCCTTGATTTCAGTCAAAATCTGTTCCTTCACATCCATAGACATTTTAGAAATGAGCCTCTATATATATTTGACAGGGATTGCTGCATCTTCTTTGCACTGGCTTCTTCAAGAATAAGATTTACTGCTTTCATCATGCAGGGTTTAAGTGTTTCTCAATCGTGTGAGGCTTTTTTTGTTTAGCAATTTCGAATGCAATCTCATATGAAGCTTCCTACGGCTGCACTCTGCTGCTGAAACGACCCACATCTATCGATTCTTTGGCTTTTAAGACACCGTTCATGCCGTTTGAAGAAATCCAAACCCTTCTTTGCGTGTTCTGGATGTTTCAAAACACACTGTGGTTTCTCGATGCCGTCGTTGGCGAGCACAGTGGTGAAGCCAATGTTGAGGTAGCATTCTGAGTATCTGGGCCGTTTAGCCATGGACACAACTCAGCTCTACTGCTTACTTATGTTAAAATAAAATAAAATGTTGAATAATGAACGCTTTGGCAACTGTAGATCTTACTGACTACTTGTGGGGGTGCAGGTAGAGTTATGATGGGGTAAGTATTGGAGGCGTGGCCAGTCGCGCGATTCGTCATCTACCAATCAGCAACGGACATGTGACTCACGTGTCGACGGCGACACACACACTCAATCACAGTTAAACAGACACACAAGTATACGTACATGCGCATGCACTCACATACTCGCTACTCACAGTACACACATACATACAGTTCAGACATACACATTCACACAGCACGCATACATACACCATAATATCACCTAATGACATTGAACTAACGTAGCACACGTTTGCTTTGCACCGAAACAAAAAAAATGTAAGAGCATGAAAATGTAATTGATGAAATAAAATTAATGTTACCCAAGCTACTTCTAACAAGTACGACTCCCTGCCAGCTTCCGCGACCCCAGGGGTCGCGACCCTGAAGGAAACCCTGAGCTAATCAGCTACAAATTGACATACATAATATATTTATCTCTAATCTGAACAGAGTACAAATAAATTATTGTTTGTTAGTGAATTACCAACATAAAATAAGTTATATTTTTCATAATATCTGTAGACTGACCCTGCATTAACTTATTGCTCATGTCGGACATAGTTTAGTTTTATTAAGTTTGTTTGGTTTGATTGTGCGCAAAAGTAACACAAGGGCTATCTGCGCTAGCCCTCTAATACAGCAGTGTAAGACCAGAGGGAAGGCAACTAGTCATCATCACCCTCCACCTACTCTAGGCTACTTTTTTACCAACGAATAGTGAAATAAACCGTACCATTTTAACGTCCCCACAGTTGAATTTAAATGCCTGGAAACAGATTAAACCTCATAAATACATTATCTTCAAACTAAGGTAACACTGTAATTACTCGACACATTAATGTCTATAGAGATAATACTGTGTGAAATACCACATCATATTGTTACATTCCATGGTGTATTTAACCACTGGACCTCTTCTATAACAGTTTAGAATCTCCTTTTTAACTCCTAATCAATTATCTAGACAGTTTAGTTAATATTTACATCAGGGAAGGACTGAGCTAAATAGCAGAATCAAACTTATAATGAAATAAAACATATTTGTAATAAAACAAGCAATCAAAACTCTGCACAAAAACAAAGTCACAGAACACAGGCTATAATGTGGATTGTTTTCCCCAGTGGTTGCAAAAGTATGACTCACATAGCAGTGGGATGCATCATCTATGAGTATTAACTTTTCTCAAACGGTCACATGCAACGAAAAATAATAAAATAAGTAAAGTAAAAACATAAATATAACAAGTTGTGGGTACTGAAACCCACAATGTGCCACATTCATATTAGTCTGCAACCTGCAAACATATCTCAGGAGTTGACTGCTCCATAGGGGAAAAAAAACCAAAGTGTTTTATTTATAGTTCTATTGCCTGCCTAAATTTTGTATTATTATTTAGTAAACATTATTACGTAAATCTAACAACAGCTCTTGAAGAATTCCAACCTACGAGATTATCACTGTAAGTTTTAACGCTATTTTTCTGCTTCTGTAGAATATTATTCAGCTTATTCTACATGTCTAATATCATTGTATAGAATCTCATTCTGCTTGTTATGCATGTCTACTATCATGTATCTTACCAACTAACTGGTATATTTTGACAGCTTTATATATAAGAATCTTTATCTCCATACACAGATGGCTAGTAATAGTTTTCAATGGTTTCATCTTTCGTTGTATCCATATTTGAATGTCCAACAAACATTGTGCAATGTTCTAATTCTAATGCTGGCTGTAACATTCCTTTGGAGTAACGTTCCTTCCTTGGTATTTATTGTATCATTCTCATTACATTAATGCCTTCCCATCAGTTATAATAATTTTACCGTAGGTTTCTAACCACTAGTGATAACTTCACTGTGACATATATACAGATTCTCATATTATAATAACCGTTTATTATTTCTTCTCATCTATTTTATCAACAGTTTACATTTCGTCATTATTTACTTCATGAAGTATTTATTATTTAACTACTGTCCATGTTTCAGTATTCTATCTAACTGATTTGTTACACTATGTATGTGTTACCACTACTACTATTGTCGTTTACAACGTGATAACTTTTACGCCATTATCAAAGCAATCAGTTGTTGCTGTGAGTATTTTAATAACACTTTCATCTACCAACTACCAATAGCTCTTGCTTTTTCATTTATCATAATATCTTCTATTATTCGAAATTTGTTCTCTCTGTCTTCAATACAATACGCTATTGTGTTCTTTGTCTCCATAGTTTTCGTATTCTCTTTGAACAATACTTGTTTAACTAGACAGCACATGAAACAAGGTGATGGAGGTTTGTAATGTATCACTTTGTTTACTCAGGCAGAAGTGATCTAGTTATATTTATTTGTGGTAAGTATGTCTGCTGGCTTGATTTTCACCTACTTTCAACACTTGGTTTCCTCGTCAAAACTTATTATTCTGTTGACGTCACTATATTACGTGAATTTGATGACTTGCTATATTTTAACTGTATTACTAATTGTGTTTGTCATTTGATCAAGTTTTCCTATTTTAACATGAAATGTACAGTCTTGTCAATGTCAAATTTTCTTCCTGCAATAAATCTACAGAATTAATTCCGTCTGTTAAACCTAGCTCGTAATATTTTCAATTTTTCTCTGCTCCCAATCTTAATGTATGATGCTAATGCCTCCCCAGATAACAAAATAAGTGATTCTCTTATCATATCTGGTAGCTGACATTCCTCCGCTAACACTACTTTTTGAAAAAAATAGAAAATACATCCATATCGCTTTTGCAAAATTTAACCAACTGCAAATGAATGCTTTTTTCATTATATCAACCCTATCAACGTTATAACCCTGCTTTATATCCGTCATTAACTCATATTCTGTCTGTTTATGCTTGTCTTTTAACTCTGACTCTGAAAATGTTTTCCATGATAATCTTCACTAACACCACAAAATTAAATTACATTCTCTTTACTCTAATCAATAATAGATAGATCTAAAAATTAGTTTTGTATCTTAATGGCAACATGTTACTTTCTTCCATCGCTTCTTTCGGTTTATTCATTCTGCTCTCACATCTTCTAGTCTTCATTGTTTTTTTTTAATTATTATTAAACCCATGTCAAAACAGGTTTCTTTCTTTTCCCGATCTTGCACGTCTGCAGGTTTTGAGAAAATTATTCAGTTAACTAATTTTGTTTTTCTTCCTTTCTTTTATATTAAGGTTGTTCAAAGCAGAAGATGACACACTACATGTTTTTGGGTTACTATTTGTGTGAGGAGGGAAACGGAAAAAGCTCTTGTTCCTTCCTTCCTTGTTTTCAGAAATTTTCTTTTCAGGAGAATTAAAACCTTAAAACGATTTATTCATTGACCAAGACACTAGTATTTTAAAACCTACAGATATCATCATTACTAAAATGCTACTGTTATAAAACCTGTTATATTATTTTCGTGTTTTATAAAAATGTTTTGAATGAAGAAAACCAAATGGTTTATCAAAGAGTTAAGAAGAATTTGAAGTGTTTTATTAACTATTAATAGAAGAGTATTCAAATTATAGACATATACAAAAAATAAAATGAATTTTTTGATAGAAGGGTGTAGTACTGACAGTTGCTAGCATGTTAACATTTGCATAATAATCTAATCACAATAAGAATAGGTAAAAATAAGACATATTTCTCGAGTATTGATGTGGAATTATTCATATAAAATTTTTCTTTTTATAATTCGAATAATGTTCTAGTAGAAAAGTGAACGAACCAATTCTTCTATTTATGATATAGAAGAATTCATCAGCACAATGTACAATGTTATGACAATTTATACATAATGACTTACAAACATTTATTTATGTTAGTACAAATATATTTTAATATACAAACAATAATGTTTATTACAAATAAATGTAATCTATGTACAAAGTTATTTACAAACAATACTGAGTCTCTTATCTCGTCTGAAACTTCCTTGATATCTTATCGAGGGTTCACTTTGAGCGTGATGAATTTTGAGTTGCTGAAGATATAATTCACTTAACAGTGTATTACTATTTTTTTTGTAGGTCCGGCATAGCTAGGTCTCTTGTCTTACACTGCTAAATTAGGAACGGCTAGAGCAGATTGCCCTCGAGTAGCTTTGCGCGAAATTTAAAAAAAACAAAACAAACAAACAATTACATGCCAAACGTGTCTACATCTTCAGGTTACTCTGTCTCTGGCTATTTTCATTTTCTTAACACTGTGTAAGTCATCAGTAATAGAACTTCGGATTTTATAATTGTAAGTCTAAAGACTTATTCTTAATCACGATCTGAGTAAGGATATAACAAATAAGGATGGTGGTTTGTTACCTGTTTTCATCATTCAGTTATTTATGTTCTTCCACAGTGTTTCACACTTTTAATTAATTGGCACTAATTAGCCACAGAAGTGGCTGTTGGAATAAAAAGTCATCTGAGAGTATGTGTGAACGCAATAGCGGCGAGATTTGTTTCTTGCATTCCTTCACAAACAATGTTAGCACACTCTATGTGTAAGGACGTGACGCCATTTATGAAGGTACTTTAAATTTTGTCAACATATGCCTAAGTAGTCAGATTTTACAATGGACATAAAAGCTTGAAATTCTTTCTTTACTAGGAAAAGACTGTGCATCTGAACATTGTCCAGAGATATGTGGCTAAACTGGATTAGAAGTAGAACATTTTGACATTTTGTTTTCTTTACAATGTGGTCGTAAATTATGTTCCTTAATAAAAACAACTCAGCCACCACTTTACTACCTAAAATCTTGAGACCCGCTCCTATACTGATTTTTGAACATGGTAAATTATTCTTTATAATAAGTTGAAGATAATTGTTGCAAAAATTAAACTGAGATAAATAAATAATATTATTGACTAATAGAAAGGAAAAATTAAAACACAAAACAATTTCTTTTAAATTTTAAAATCTACCTTTCTTCGTTGTATGTTTCATGACGTATGTCTGCCTCCTTAGCGACGGGATGCTTAATATGTTCAAGAAAATTAGATATACCAACTATACAATAGAATGCTGCCATTCTAAGTCGACTATCATTAGATTGAATGTCATCATCATGTGTTATGTTAAAATTGTATCCGCTTGCCTAACAGGATGGTATTGTGACAGTGGGAAACGTGTGCCTAAAAACATAAAACACGACTAAACCTATTATATATTTATTGTCAGCTACTGAGAGTTTGAAAACAGTATTTATTTTTTATATCAATTTTGGATATACATTTTAATATGTCACTTACCACCGAAATGTTATTGTGACCACAAATTTGCTAATATAGTAACCCTTATAAACCACCATGTTATTAAAACACGTAGGGTCAATAAGTCTTGACAGAAATGACTAAAAACACTTTAATCAGAGCACTTTCAAAAGGTGGACATAACTTCGTCAAGTTATGCTTGAGTTATGGGTGTGTTTGTTGGAACTATTTATGTTCCATTTTAATGAGAAACTAATTTGAAACTAAATGGCAGTATGCTAAGTCTGTAAATCGTAAATCGTGTGAGGATCAGCGTGACAAAAAAATAATATCTTAATATGATACAATATCACAAATAGTAATCAGTGAGATGCGCTTCGTATCAAACATGAAATCTCGAATGAGACAGGAATCTGTTAAAGTTATCTTTTCATTCAGGACTACGTCATTAAGAATAAAATAAAAACAATTCTGATTTTGTTTAGTAAACTAATATGAACGAAAGTTTCATACAAGACATTAAAACGAATATTCATAAACTGAATAAAACACGGTTTGTTATTGCATTGTTTAAAATTTGATGCTAAGAGAATAACTATTCTTATTTGTACACCTGACAGATGACGTATTTGTACTTATTACAAAAGCAACATCTGTCATTATCTGTATTTATCCACATATAGTTGTACACTAATGGTAGCTTGCATACATATCTCTGTTTATCTAGTATATGTGTAGAAAAGCTATACAGACTTAGGTTTTATTTAGTGATTGTTAACTAAGTGAGTAAAATCGTAAGAGTTTAATATACTGTAAATATACGTTTAAATATACATTAAAGAGAATTATTATACTTTAAAAATACAAAATACAGAGTAAACACGTTTGTTAAAGAATTCTCAGCTTTGTTTTCAATGTGACTTGTTATTACACTAGTAGATGATTCATTCCCAAGTAAATACCAAGAAACACAAAATGTGAAACAATATTACTCATTAAACGATACACAAGGACAATAAAATACGGATATAAACCACTCTATTTTACAAAGTATATCATTATTATAAAACCGTCACAACCAACTTGAAGTAACAATAACGACTAACATCCATCTACTGACATGAAACAAGTCCTCGTCCTACTTTTGGAACTAGCTTTGATCTCCACTGTCACCATGCATGCTGGTTGTGTTTTTGCCTACATCATCAGATATTACTGAAATGTATAATTTACTATCCCCAACGTTTGAACAGTATTTACCTGTCGTTAAAATGTTGTAAATGTTTATTCATCATTAGATATTACTGGAAGATATAATTTATTGTTTTTAATGTTTGACAGGTATTTCAGTGTTTCTCTTTTCTACAGCATCTACAAGCTTTTTCTACAAGCTGTTTCAAAATAATTTGTATCTTTTGTTAATTATTCTCTAATTTATGTTTTTAACCAAAAATGATTTTTGAAATTACTTTTATGATAAACACTGTACAGTATTTTAGTTTTGTTTGTCGAAATTACTGTTTGATTAAAATAATAAGTTATAGTTAATGCGAACAATTATTTTTGATTAGAATTCGTTATTCCACAGTTAAAGATTCAATAATAAATATTTTTTTCTTACCGATATACAGCAAACTATTGTCCACGAGTCATTGTTAGTAAACCAGCACAATAGAAAAACAGCGAGCTCTTGTTCATGGGTAGGAAATTCACTGTAGTACATTCATTGAATGGCTTAAGATACTGAACAACTATAGCTCCAAGATTCTTTTCTTTCATTGGTTCTCCCATTAGAATCATTATATCAAATTATGATATCAAAATGGATATATTCACCCAACTCACAAAATAACTTACATCATCAAAAACTGTATTATTATCATTAAATTTAAGTAATCTATTGACAATTCCTTTATCTATATCATTGATGTAAATCAAAAGAGATCAAAGTCCCTGCCTCCCAGTAGTACAGCGGCATGTCTCGAGACTTAAACGCCAGAAACCGGGTTTGGATACCCATAGTAGGCAGAGCACAAATAGCTCTTTCTGTAGCTTTTGTGTTTAACTACAAACAAATAAAGAACATAGCGGTAAGTTTTGATGTACCACATCACTCGTAATATTAATCCAGTTTGACAGATCTCCATATGTATCAACCGTCTGTTATTTTCCATATGGCCATTTTATCTCTCGGACTTGTCCCTCGCTGATAGAGCGGTACGTCTACGGATTTACAGTGCTAAATTCAAGGGTTAGATTTCCCTTGATGGACTCAGCAGATAGCTTGATGTGTTTTTGCAATAAGGAAACACACCCACCCACCAGATTTCCAGGGATAATTTTAACGCCTTTTCCTGACACCTTATAAAATGGTTTCTAAAAATCTAGACACATGAAATCCACACCCGTACTATCAACTACATAATCAATAATTCTTTAGGTACATGTCAAAATTTATTTAGAAAAACAAGATTTTCACCTAAGGGACTTTCAGAATCTTTTTTCACCATCAATATAATTACTAGAACAGCCTTTATTACCTCCCTTGAAGAAGTTACAGAAGCCAAGTTCCGATCTTTTGGCACCTGTTTACAGTTCAAACATATATCAAATATGATAAAAAATGGTTTACACGTTCAGTTCTTACCTACTTTCAAAACCCTTGTATACATATCTTTCATTAAACTTCTAAATTTGTTCATAACAAGATAATAATTAATGTAATCATCTTATTTGGTTCTTGTTTTCAGGAAAAATATTGATTAAATATTTATCCGTAAAAACTTAAGAAAAAGTAGTATTAAATAGCCTAATCACTGTATTATCAAATTGAAATGCCCTGCAGTGTGACAGCGGTATGTCTATGGATCTAAAATTCTGAATTCAATACCCCGCGGTAGATAAAGTATATAGCCTACTGTGCCTTTGTTCTTTAAGTCAAACAAACAAACCTTATGAGACATTAGCCTTCCTGTATTACCATTAAAGACCATAATAAATGAATAAGTAATAAATAAATAATAAATACTTAACAAAATATTAATTAATAACATAAAGTATATTCACGACATCAGCAGACAAATAACCAACATTTGGCAAAAACTAGTAACAAAATATGACATAAAGTATTAAATTAAAATATTAATTAATAACATAAAGTATTAAATTAACACATTAATTTATAACATACAGTATTAAATCAAAATATTACTTAATAACAAACAATATTAAGTTAAAACATAAAATAATAACTAACAGTATTAAACAAAGTTTTAATTTATAACAAACAATATTAAATTAAACATTAAAAATTAAGAAACACTATCAAATTAAAATAATAATTAATAACAAATAATATTAAATTAAAACATTAATTAATAACAAACAGTATTAAAACAAAACATTATTTCATAACAACAGTAATAAATTAAAATATTAATTAACAGCAAACAGTAAGAAATTAAAACTTTAATTAATAACATACAGTAGTAAATTAAAACATTAATTAATAACATACAGTATTAAATCAAAATAATAATTAATAGCATAAAGTATTAAATTAAAATATTAATTAATGACATACAGTACTAATCAATATAATAATTAATAACAAACAATATTAAATTCAATCATAAATTAATAATAAACAGTATTAAATCAAAATATTAATTAATAACAAACTGTATTAAATGAAACATTAGTTAATGACACAGTATTACATGTAAATCACATATAAAGGTTGTTGTTTAGTTGTTGTTTGGAATTAAGCACAAAGCTACACAATGGGCTATCTAGGCTCTGCCCACCACGTGTATCGAAACCCGGATTTTAGTGTGCAAGTCCGCAGACATACCGCTGAGCCACTGGGGGGCACATATAAAGGCAAATTTATGCTCTGCAGGTTAAAGTTTAAGGATCCTTAATATATAGCTGACTTAGAATAAATTTTGCAAATACTGATTGATTGAATGATTAATTGGAATTAAGCACAAAGCTACACAATGGCTATCTGTGCTCCGCACACCTCGGGTATCAAAATTCGGTTTCAAGCAGTGTGAGTCCGCTGTGCCAGTATGGACGTTTTGCAAGGATAGTTAAGACACGAAGAAGAATGAAAACTCGAACAAAAAGGAAGTGATGGTAACTCATACAACGCTCTAAGTCACCTCTCAGCTTGAATAATGTACAAACCACACCACAGACAGTACCGGATTTAAAAGGTGCAACCCATGCAATAGCTTGAGAGTGTAAATTGAGTGAAATGAAGAGAGAAGATGAAGGGAAACTATCCAAGAACCCACGATACGTTTACAGATACGTTGACAAAAATCATATTGAATGTTCACATTTCCGCATGCATCAAAGCAAAAAAAAAGAATCAAATAAAAATGTGAGAGATGTTCTACTTTTAATCCATTATAGACATATTATGAGAAATAAGTTAGCTGTTTGATATAATTTAAGTTTTACATAGCACTACAAAAACAAAAGACATAAGGAGTAAATAGAACACAAGTTGTATCAGCTGGTGACACTATACAGGCTATTATCTATGATAGTAAATAATGTTTCATACAATCTATTGTATTTGTGTGTCATTACGTCACACAAAGAATGTTTATCTTGTCACAAATGTTTTTTACTGCCCCCATACTATTTTATCGAATGTATTTCATTCAACCTGATGAATTATGATATCGTACAAATGATATTACCGACACTCGCGTGCGCAAGAGGAGTGGCGAAGAGGTCAAGATGATATTGTTTTCTTTTTATTGGAAACACATGGCATAGTTCCAATGAAAAAAGATTTAAAAATAAATCATTACAAATCTCATTGTCGTGTGATGTCACAAACACGTCCAAGAAAATGTGATATATTTTTATTAGTTTCCTTTTAAGAATTACTTGTTACTGTTTAATTGTTTATTAATTTTTGGTAAATCCAGCTTCCCCTAACCCCTATATCATGTAGGTTTATATTTCAACATTGTCGTTAATATACGTGTTATTCATTACGTTAACAAACAGTATCTTGACAGGGACTTGTAAAGTAGAGGGATGAGAAGTTATATATCCGCTTAAATTTTAAAATAATGTGATAAAATATTTTATACTAAAATCATAAATCATTAAATAGTTGTTGTTTTTGCTACACATATAATTATAGTATAATATTTCATTGTACAATGTTCTCTAATTCCTATAAAAATACACATAATCACAACAACCGCTGAATGTGAAGGGAGAAGATAAAACATAGTTTCTTTAATTCCCCAAGAGTTATATCAGTTTTGTAGTCACATAAAGGTACTCATTCTTCTAGTTTGATCAGAATATCGATTTTCTTATTTTATCCTTGTGTTAGAGCTACGAAAATATTTTATGTAAAATAAGTCACCCTTATTATATTTCATTGTTCACACGCTAGTTGCTCTATAATTATATTTATTTAGCAGAATTGTTTGTTTGTTTTTGGAATTTCGCACAAAGCTACTCGAGGGCTATCTGTGCTAGCCTTCCCTAATTTAGCAGTATAAGACTAGAGGGAAGGCAGCTAGTCATCACCACCCACCGCCAACTCTTGGGCTACTCTTTTACCAACGAATAGTGGGATTGACCGTCACATTATACACCCCCACGGCTGGGAGGGCGAGCATGTTTAGCGCGACGCGGGCTCGAACCCGCGACCCTCGGATTACGAGTCGCACACCTTACCTTACGCTTGGCCATGCCTTTAGCAGAATAAACATTACAACCACCATTAGACTAATTAAGGTGTTTTTGGTGTGAGTTTCAGGCTCTAGAAGTAAAGATTCGTTTGAATAAATATTTAGAAATAAACGTTTAGTAAACAAACTTATAGAGAATCATTATAACCACACCAAGAAAATATGTTCAAATATCTTATTTTACGTAAGTTAGAATAATTAAGCTAAAAGTTTACTTAAACTAATATTAATGAGAAAATTCATTCATCAACTTTTGAGTAAATACAACGTCAAGATTATACAGTTGGTAAAGGTTCCAGATCTTGTTCTTCCACAGTAGAACCGACTTTCTTCTTGTCAATTCTTTTAACTCCACATCTAGATCTGTGTAGTCTGTATAAAAACAAATCATAAAAACGTATCCGAAGTATAAAATATCCTGATAAACGAACAACACAGAGTCTATTGTATTGTTTATAAAGTTACGCTGAAGACATTCTGACATAGATTTGTTAAACTACTGAGTCACTTTTATAAAACACCTGAGAAAGAATGAACGTTATTATTCTGCAAAATCTAACTCAGTCTATCTGTTAACCGTTTCCAAATTATTAATATATTATACTTTTTTTTTACAAATTTCTCTAATTTATGTTTTTGTATTTGAGACAACCAATAGTATGAACGAAAGTTGTTTTTGTATTTTACTTGTGAGAGCCCTAATGATGCACATAATTTGAAGTCTACTGAGGTATCATTAAAATCTGTTTACGCTGGAATACAAGATGTTATATCCTTAGTTAATTAATTACTGCATTTAAAAAAGAAAAGATTCTTTTGGGCTACCATGTATTTCATATTATAAAATGATATTTTCTGTTTAAATTAAATTATTTTATTTAAAGCATAATCTGATAAATCATAATTATCAATGCTTTCCTTGATACGAAAGATCCAATTGTTGAAAAAATAAATTTAAAAAAATTATTGGAGAGAAAAAAATACAAATGAGACTCAATTATTTGACTAATGTAATATGCATAGCCTTAAGTTTCGATTGAACAAGATATAAATATGATTTTATGATATATCTCTCAACAGTGTTCAATTTTCAGTTATGTTATTCGTCTTGTATTTTACAATACAAAGACTGAACCAGAAAATATTACCAGATAGACGATGTGAGGTGCACAAATCGTTGTTACTCAGGCAATGGTGGCACTAGTTCCCATTCCAAGAGCTCTGAGTGGGGTTGGGTAGAGTTCTGTTGCCTGCTGATACATGGCAAGATAGACACCAATATATCCACATTTTCCTATGATGGCCAGAGCTGTTGTAGCGATAGGGAACTCTATAATGAAGAGAACACTAAATTGTAACTTTTATTTGAAATATATAAAAACTGATGCATAAAACAAAGTTTACTCATACTTTGATAGAATAAACTGTGTACTTTCAAATGAAATGAAATTCCCAAATCTTAGAAACTGTGAAGATTAACTGATTTTCGTTATTTAATAGAGAACTCAAATAATAATGCTTGTGTTTGTTTTTGTTTTGTTTAACTCACCAGATATTTGGAGGTCTGTGAACTGTTTACCTTTAATTAATGATTTTGACTAAATTACTATAATGCCAGGAATTCAAGCACCCTCGTTGAATTATAAGCAATACCAATTAACATTAAGAGATTGGAATTACTCAAGAGCAATTCTTTTTCGTATTAAGTTTTAGCCATATGTTAAGATCTATGAACATGTGCAAAAAGTTAAACTGTTTATGCTCCCAAACGTTTATCAGTGGTGGAACCGAAACACTTACTTATATGTATATACATAAAACTCAAAATCTCTTTTGTTTCTTTGTTGGCTTGTTTGTCTGCTGCGTTCAATGTTGAGGTGACACTTCCATCACCTGAAAGTGTACTAAACGACAATTTTTTTGACATACGCATCTATCGTCTTATATCTGAACCGATAATTCTATCATTAATATACGCATGTTCAAAGGGTTCAATTTAGTTATAGATTATTAACTATACCTCTACTCCATCATATATTTAATCTCGCACACAAAAGACAATCTAAATATTCTCCTCAGGGTTTATTTTTCATTGCCAGTGAAAGAAAAAAAACAACCAAAACATCATTAATAAGGAAGCCCTGATTTAAAAAAATGTTCTTAGGTTATTTTCAAAAATCAAACATAAGTTTTTCTTTAAAATATTTGCAAAATATATTTTAGTCTATCAAATTTTGAATGAGAAGCAGATACTACAAGGTTTTTCGAAAACCCGAAGAAAACGGGGTTAAGCTGCATGTTTATGTGCAATGAAGAGTTTATTATGTTTGTTTGTTTGGTTGTTTGTTTTTGAATTTCGCACAAAGCTACTCGAGGGCTATCTGTGCTAGCCGTCCCTAATTTAGCAGTGACTGGAGGGAAGGCAGCTAGTCATCACCACCCACTGCCAACTCTTTGGCTACTCCTTTACCAACGAATAGTGGGATTGACCGTTAAATTATAACGCCCCCACGGCTGGGAGGACGTGCATGTTTGGCGCGACGGAAATGCGAACCTGCGACCCTCAGATTACGAGTCGCACGCCTTAACACGCTTGGCCATGTCGGGCCAGTTTATTATGAAAAGAAAACGAAAAAGCTGTTAAGAGAATGATGTGTGTATTTGAAGTATTTATGTGTAATACTACTGATACTTAATACTTAATATTACTTGTATGGCTCATAGAAACAAGCTTTACGGGGTTCAACAAACTTCAAGCTCCACTCGCTGTATCCTTAGATGTGCAAAAAGCTTTTGACACAGTCTGGCACAATGGTTTAAAATACAAACTCTTAAAGTTCAAAATACTTTCCACTTTCATCAGATGCATTTTAAACTTTTTAGAAAACCGTACAGCTTAAGTCAGAATCAATTCAAACCTATTTCAGTCATTCACCTTTAATGCAGGTGTCTCACAGGGATCAGTCCTTAGTCCTCTACTGTATACACTCTTTGTTAATGACCTACCGCAGCCGACTACGTCACTCACTCACGCATCACAATATGCCAATGACATTGCTTTATGGTGCACTTCATGGGACCCCACTAGCAGCTAAGAAAGTACAAGAAGCACTAGATAAAATCATTCACTGGTGCAAAAATGGAAAGTTTAAAACTGACTGGATAACCTTCAACAACACCCTAACCACATTGTTACCAGACAAAATAACAAGTGTTACAAACAAATCTGAACTAGACACGTACGTTAACGACGTCACGAAAAGCCATGGATACAGTCATTCCCTCTACACAAAAGAAAACTCCCACGCAACACTGGACACTGACGCCAGAAATACATAATCTTTTTAAAAAACGCAGGAAACTCAGGCGACTCGACATGAAAAGTAGAGACCAAACACTAAGTCAAAAATAAATAAAACTCATGCCTTAATCAAACACCACATAAGTATTCTGAAAAAAGAAAATTGGACCAATTACTGTAACATATTAAATAACAGTAGAAACAACCCAAAAGAATTCTGGAAAAACTTTAAGTCACTAATGGGAGAAAAGAATAATAGTAAACTATTCCAACACATCAAATACAATAATATTGGAAAACTGACGTCGACAAAGCTGATTTACTTGCTGACTATTTTACCACTTCTTTTGCAGATATCAATAACCAATTACCCAAACTCAGTATAGACAACCATGTGTCAAGTAAACCGAACTTATACACTCCTCTGTTTCCGGCCAATATCACAGAAAATAATACGAATATACCCACGGACAATGACATGTACAGCAGATTAATAACAATAGGAGAACTAAAAACTAACATCTCAAAACTTAAAAACTTTTCTCCTGGGGACGATGGTACCAGGAACATCATCCTAAAAAAGGCATCCACTAACCTTCTACATCATCTTCTTAACATACTGAACTTATCTCCAGTAACTGGATATTTCCCCGACGTCTGGAAAAAAGACGAAAATAATCGTAATTCCAAAAACTAATACAGAAAACTCTAACCCGGACAACTTCAGGCTCATAAGTTTATTGAGCTGCATTGGCAAACTTTAGAAAGAATAATTTCAAGAAGAATGCTTTTGTTTCGCGAGAACAATAACCTAATTCCCGAAATCCAAAACTCCTCACGTAAAGGTAGACAGACCACCGATCACTTAACGAGAATCACAGAATCAATATACAAGTCCTTTAACAATAACCAAACAACGATCGCTGTTTTCCTTGATGTCAAAAAAGCTTTTGAGTCAGTATGGCACAACGCCATTAGATATCTACTTCATTCTTTAAACATTAATCAAAAAATTAACCAGATTGATCTCGAACTTCTTAGCTAACTGCACTGCAGTGATTAAGATAAACAATACTATATTTAAGACATTTAATATCACTGCTGGTGTTCCACAAGGCTCCGTTCTATCTCCGCTATTATACATTATCTTCGTAAACAACATACTTTTTCCTGATCTGACCTACACATACTTCTCTCAATACGCTGACTACATCGCCATTTGGAGTGTATCGCGTAACCCAATAATCGCTAGTAACAGAATACAAGAAACCCTTAATGCCATAGTCAACTGGTGTAACGATTGGAGAGTCCTACTAAACCCTAACAAAACCACTGCCATAGCATTCAGGCACAGCCAGAATAAACATCATAAAAACTTGAAAAAAATAAATCTAAAATTAGGAAACAATAAAATCAAATTAAGCTCATATGTTAAATTTCTAGGAATGACACACGACTCAACATCTGACACGCGACTCTCCTGGACACAACATTTCAACACGATAAACAAATCTGTTAGCAATAGAATATACCACTTAAAACTTTTAACTGAAAGCGACAAAGGCTGCACACCCGATACCATTATTAAAATTTATAAAGCCAACATTCGTCCTCTAAATTGACTACGGAGCCCCAATCACATACAACATGAAAAAATACCACAGTCAGATCACTTCAAACAGAACAGAGTATTAAGAATGGCACTTAGACTACCCATATGCACTCCTATCAAATACATACATGATACTTGCAACATACCTCTTATCTCTGACCGCCTCACAACACTAGCCCATAAATACTATAAAAACTCAGAGACACGAAATTGCCTAACAGCCAAATTACATACCAGGACATGCGCCGCACACAAAATAACATCTCCATATAACGCATATCTAGTTTCCAAGAACTCAAAAAAGTAAAACTGATCATAATTTTTCAATTGAATGACGAATAATAACTAATTTTTCTTCTTTATTTCAGCTCTGGTCACAAGACAGGAAAATTAGTCTTCAAGATCTCAACTAGTTAAACTAAATACTATTTTAATTTATTGTCTAATCAAAATTCGATGCTTTCCTTTAATTCCAGCATTGGGCACAAGACAGGTAGATTATTCGGCGCCCATCTTGTGAAAGTGGGTTTTATCGGGGTACTCCCCTTTCCCCCACACCAAATTCTGAGGCATTTTGATTTATAGATCCCCGCCACTCGGTGTCCCTGAACAGGGGGCGTTTGGCGTGTTGTTGGTTTGCTGCTTCTTTTCGTTCTTCTTTGTTTCAGCCTGGACTACTCCCGCTCTGTTGCCTTCACTCGTCCGGCCTTTTCCTTGCTTTCCTCTGAAACTATTTCCAAACTATTTTCAGTAGGTCAACTTCTCAAACATCCGACATACTGCATCGTCAGGAGAAATTAAACACAATTTATGACATTATTAAAATTCTAACGCGAACGGGGCGAAGGGGGATATAAATATCCCTGAACACCCCAGTCGGGAAGATCATCTTCCTTTAAAAACTAAATACCTGCCACGAAATTTTCTATTTCGATTTTTTTTTTTTCGAAATGGAAAGTTACACTCAATCCCTCTAAAACCTAAGCTATAATCCTTCACCGTAGGCTTAACAAGAGATTAAAACACGTTAATCTGCCAAACTTAATCTTTATAATACCCCTATCTCCTTCTCTAATACCGCTAAATTCCTCGGACTAATAATCAACACGAGACTTACTTGGAATTTTCATTTCAAAAACATTAAGAAGAAAGTCTTAACCAAAATCTCGTACCTTTAAAAAAGTAGTCACTATACCCACGGTTGCAGATCTCAAGCTATATTATATATTTACAAAACATTCATTAGACCTCTAATAGAATATGGAGCCATGGTAACATGCAACATTAACAAGAACCAATTATTACTATTACAGAGACTTCAAAATCGAATAATACGACTCGTACATCGTCTACCACACTACACACCAGCAGAATAGGTTCAAAGACACACTAAAATTCTGCCAGTCTTTGAACGATTTATTAAACTAGCAACAAAATACTACAAAAAATCCACTCATCGCAACTCACTCACTTCCAGCTTCAAGAACATAGCAGCCACTCCCAAATCCTGATGTAAATACTTATACCCATATACATTTATCCTGAATCAGTCCAACACATCGTAACTCTTGCAATCTGTCATTTTACTAACTTATTATGTTTTTCAGTCTCGTTTCAGGTACAATTCACTTTTCAGGACCAGCTCATCTCAAGAGCACTAGGCGGGCTTCATTCGGTTCCGTCTAGTGAACGTGGGTTTTCTCGAGGTACTCCCGTTTTCCAACACCAAATCTTAGGCATTGGATCTATAGATCCCTGCCAGGGCACTTTGATCCATCGATCCACGTCCGGCCTTGAATTGGCCCGTTTAAGTTTGATATATCGTTTATATTTTATCCGTCCTGCTTCTCGTCGTCTCTTCTTGTTTCCTTTTCAGTCGGGGGTTCGCTTCGTCTTCACTTAGTCTTCTTCCACGCCTCCCAGACAAGCATTTACGCGACTAAAATTATATTCATTAAACCTCGATTTTAATTATCTCATAATTCCTACCAAGTGCGGGGTAGAAGGAGGACAGTTTAGTCTTTGAGCACCCCAGGGGATTATTGTTTCGTCAGAAATATTAATCTTATTCCTAAACACCTGCCATAGTTGTGAGTGCTCTATAAGGAGGAATGCAAGAAGAAAATGTTGCTGTTGCATTAATACATAAATACAGATGAAGTTTCTACTCTAACAGCCACCATAAGACTGATATGAAAAGCAGTTTATTGAGTTATACTTACTTCGTCTTTGACTCGTGACGTTTCAACATTGGCCTGTAAGACACTTCTGTGGCCAATGTCTACCAATTAATTAATAATATGGAACACTTTGGAAGAACATTAAAAGCTGGACGTTGAAAGCAGGTAACAAAACACACCAACCGTCAACAAACTAATTTTATGAAAAGATTTGTGCAGTGAAAGTAGTTTTAACATTTTCTTTCGCCTTCTTCAGTCCGTCTTGTATACCAGTAAAGTTTTGATCATTCTTAAGTCACTGACTTACTAATATATATTTATTTTAACAGCGATGCTTATTTGAGTTATATATCTATATTTAAACATCCATGTAACTTATACTGTTATATGTTTTTTGCGAAATACCCTTCTATTCATTACACGTGTAGAGGATATGTTTTACGAAAGCATTAAGGTAATCGTCTAGTATTCTTTGACCAAATGAAATTTCTAGAACCTTGGCTAGTGTTTATAAATTGACATACCAAGAGACAGTCTATATTGTTGGGTTTGTTACCCTTGGTATACTATAAAAGTCGGAAGGAACAACTGTAATGAAAGCTTATTAATCGGGAACCTACAGACATTTGACCGGGAACATTTGCAGATTTTGAACATTACAAACTGTTAAATTTTAGGAGATTAATTTAAACTTTGGTATTTCAACGCAAACACAGTATAACTTCAGTAGAGAAACTTACGGCTGAAGAGCTAGATAGCGACCCGTTAGTTAAGCTGTACTGATGCCAACCAGAAATTAATTCGTCTTCGTAAACCGTCGATAATATATTCAGTTCAACACAAGATACAAGACTCGGCATTGTTTGTAAGTTTGCAAAACCTTTGTATGTAAATTATTATTTGCAATAACCAATATTATAAAGTGTATTATTATTTGTATATTAAAAATATATTTGTATTAAGAACTGTATGTATTAATCTTATTGATAAATATCACAAATTCTATTCACCTCTACATTTAATTAACTTCCAAATTTAAATTACAATTTAACTCAGTTTTACGCTAATTTGAATCGTAATACATAACATAATAAATTGGAAGCTCGTCTGAGATAAATTATAATATGTAACACACGTAATATTATTAAGCAGTTCATGACTTGTATTCTTTTGATTAATGAATAAAACCTAATGTATTTTCTTCCTCTTCCCCGGTGGAATTATAACGTTCGATTCTCTGTGACAGACACAACAGGTAGCCCAAACAAACAAGCATTTATCCCACAGTTATGAAACGCACATAATTTTCCATTTTTCTATCTCTGCAATTTTTTTCCCTGTAGTAACTTCCATAGGTTTTTTATCTGTAATATTCTTACTCACATCCTCTGGTCAGCGGTAAGTCTTCACACTTACAATTATAAAATATGAAGTTTATTACTTGCTATGTACCTAGTACCTAGATTTTTCATGGAAGAAATTTTTATTAAGAACGACAGTAATTTAACAGGTTTTAGAATTGTAGCATTTTGGTAATGATGATGTATGTTCGCAGACATACCCATGTACCACGAGAGGGCAGATCAAACAAATAAAACTCAAGTCAATAAGTTACAAATAACATAAAGCAATAACATATTTAACAGTGTAGTCACTGCTTCGAAACAGATGTAAGTTAACATATTTACTTTAGCATCAACAGAACGGTTCATTTAATCAAATAATATAATATTCAAAAAATCATCTTCACACATTCTAATGAATCGACTCTTGAAATTTAAAAGAATGTGGTTTATCAAAAATATTATTTTCTAATTCTGAAATGAAAGAAATATTATGTACCGAAGAATTAGGGTATAATTGTAAGCAGAAGTAATCATGAGTTTAGTTCCACTAAAGTAATGCTTCGTTTCGAGCTAACTCCTCCGTGACCTTTTGAATTTTTATAACGTGCATAGATCCCTGCATCACAACAGAAAATGTTTTACTAACAACTGTATTATAGAGAATATTTTGCTATAAATCATACTTAATTTCATCAAATAAATCTTTATTAATATAATGTATGAGTGAGAAGATGGTTAAAAAACAGAGTCATTTGGACATTTCATTGTTCACCGAAACTTTAAAAAACTATGGCTATCTTTTAATTAACTTCTTGGAATAAGTCGAAACTTATTATGTTTGGCATCCCAAGTTAATTCAAACATGCCGTCGAAGTTCGGTTTATCACCGTCAGGGAGAGCCACAATTCAGCTGTTAAAGTTATGAGAAGAAATAGTTCATTTATTTTTGAACAATCCACAATAGCAGAAGTCTTTCTTTTCTGCCCAGGCAACCTCACACCACCAGTGTCCACATTAAAATAAAAGTATATTTCACCTAAAGTATGAACATATGATTTTTTAAAAATCATGTTTTCTTCCCTTTTTGATGTAATAGTTTTCAAAGATTCTGCAGCTTAGTTAAAGTTGTATTTGTATGTATGTTTGTGTATATATTTAACGTGTGTGTGTGTGAATTTCACACACATATATCAAGAAAGAAAACATTCAAATAATGAAGTTTTCTAAAAGATGACATTTTTGTTGAACTGTTGAAAACAAAATTACTGAATTCTGAGTTTAGAGTTTTCATGAAGAATTTATTGGTACGTTTCCTTCTGATGGACAGATTCTTCCTTCACAGGTTTCTTCACATTAATCTTGTTCAGCCTCACTGACATGATGACAAGGAGCTGGAAAGTTGAACTTGAAGGCCATTCACACAGTGAAAAAGGCTTAAAATCTTATAGTTCTGTAAAGAAGAAAAATACAGTTTTGTTCACACTAAATCTTGTTCTGAACACAAAATCTCAATTCTGTCCCAATTTATTTTTAACATTTTAACTAATTCCTGGACAATCAAGATTCAAGTCACCTAAAATTTGCATAGTTTTTCTTTTCCAGTTAAATATAAAATTATAAGAAAGTTAACTGTTTAACAAGTTTTACTGCTATTCATTTAATGTTCCTATAAAAAATTACCTTTGAGAAAAAACAGAATAGTATTAAGTATAAATCTTTACAAAGTTCTTAAATGGAAAAACTTGAAGTAGGTACTTTTTCACCCACAGCAGGCAATATGTAGACTGAATTACAAACTACAATACCCATACAGTAAGACAGAACAAACAATTCATGAGGTAAAAAAACCAGCAAAAAGTGCAATATTAAATTATTAAAACAATATAAAAGTAATACAACAAATGGCACACGAAAACTTAATCACAGCTAACATTCAAAGAAAATATTAAGTAAGTGAGAGATACCAGTACAGTATTATAAGCAAAATATCGTGGAAAAATTTCAAACAAAAAATATAGTAACATTTTTACTGTTTTGTAAGAAAATATTAAAACTCCCACAATCTTAGTAAACAGTATGATTTTGTAAAATTCCTTATAACACACTATTTCTTACATCTAGAATATTGCAATAACCTGTTTTGTTTTTTGTACTCAAGTTCAAATTCACTCCTCCACGATAACCAATAGTTAAACACACTCACAAGAAACAATAGAGTTCTAAACATTAATATGGATAATACCCCATACCACTTTTTACAAATGACTTGAAGGTCACAATTTATCAAGTCTGCTCATTCTACATAAAAATATATGGCAAACCTATTTAGTAGAAATATACAATTTTGGTGGAAACACTGCTAAACAGAAGTAAAACTAACTTAAACCTAAATTTAAGAGCTTATGCACGTGCTAAAATTTTAATGTTCATTATGCCTTAAATAAGATGATTTGTTTAGGTCACTTCAAGTTTAAAATATGCCATGTAAGACAATATTACTATAACTGTACATTTATGTGTGTCAAGTTATTGTTATAACATAGTTGTAAATATCTGCTAAGGTTTTACACACAATTTATTTGTGCAGAGGTAAATGAAAATAAATAGATAACCATAATACAGTTGATTTTAAACTTTGACTACATACATGTCTGTCTTGGAATTTTAAAGTTATGTAGTCTGAACTACGTAATCAAGTGCAAAATACTGTTTGCAGTAGTGTAATGTAGTCATTACAAGTTATGAAAAGGTATATACATGGTTGTCATGTATACAGTAAATTTGGAATAACTACACATTGTGCATACAGTCAAATTAAAACAATTCACTTTGCACTCATCCATATATACTTTAACTGTGGAATATTACATACTGTTGGCTGCAACTAGGTAAGCTACATACTAATCAAATCTAACCGAATGTACACTATAAACTCTGCATATCATAAAAATGATAACATCTAAACTAATTCACTGTTATCAAATTTAATTTTCTTCACGATAAGGAAAATGGATCAAAAATATTGCACAACTATCTTGCTGTTCCTGATTCAAATTTAGAAAAAGTAAATAACTAATATACGACTTTTAATACCAGTACCACATTACTTAAGACAGATGTACCGGTACAAATTTATAACGATTCTTGGATGTTTTCCATTGTTCTTTAAATCTGAGAGTATTTCTCTTAGACACAAATTTATTCTAGCTCAACGTTGGCAATATAGCTTAACTTTCATCAAAAGTTAATTTATAAAAAATAAAACCAAACCGTACTCCAAGCGTGTACAACGTTACACATGCACTGCTGCTAGCTCTACCTAGTGGTCATTACAAACAGATCTTTTACCCCAAACAACATTTGAACTTCTAAATATTAATACTATTTGACTTTTCTTATTGTTAAACTTAATACTGATTCACAGAAGTTTTGATAAGTTTAAATTAAAATCGGTTATTTTATCAAATGAATATTCAAATTTAGCATTATAAATTACAACTACACTTTTAATACCCACACTAACCTATTGAAATATATGTGTAACTTCAAGTAGGTTTCTCGTGATCACAAAGTACATTCTGTTGAAGACTCTAAAGAAAAAACCTTAACTTTTTTGTTCAATCTAGTTGTATCACCTTACCTGTATAAGACCTACCTAATATGTGGATATTTTTAGAGTTGTTTAAGTAATATTACTGAGGAGACTGATAGTAGCACAGGAGAATGGAAGATGGGAGTTATACAAAAACACACAACTTAGATTTAATATAATGGTACCATACTATCTCTGGCTTTCTGTCCAAAATTATACTGGGGACCAAAATGCTGATTTCAAGAACAGCTTTGTTGTCTTCCCCATTGGTGTGTAATACTATAATTATTATTCCTTTTACAATTTTTTTTCTTTTCTTACATATAACTAGAGAGCAACTGCCTTCCTATTTCTAGCTGCAGACACCAAAGATGTGGGATGTTCTTGACTTTTCTCTTTTTTTTTTTTCATCTTTTTTTTTATTTTAAGCATGCAAGGTCAACAAAATTGAGGTTAACTCAAGTAGATAGTCGAAAATAGCTTAGGTCTTACTTCTGCTAGTACCCCAGTAACAGGACTTGTTTATTTTATAATGATCACCCTATGGTTTGTGTCTCAGTGTTGAAAGTTTGTTTTCTAGCAGAAATTTGCTTCTATGTTCTATTTTTTGCTTTTTGTATTTTCAAGAAACTAAAATTTTTCTAAGTATATTTCACCTGAGGTATGGATATACGATTTTAAAAAAATCATGTTTTCTTCCCTTTTGATGTAATATTTTTCAAAGATTCTGCAGCTTAGTTAAAGTTGTATATATGTTTGTGTATATATTTAACGTGTGTGAATTTCACACACATATATCAAGAAAGAAAACATTTGAATAATGAAGTTTTCTAAAAGATGACATTTTTGTTGAACTGTTGAAAACAAAATTACTGAATTCTGAGTTTAGATTTTTCATGAAAAATTTATGAAATAATTAAAACATTAGAAGTTGTTCATCATATGTTTTATAGGTTTTATTCCTTGTAAGGAATTTTGTTTTTCATAGGCTCCTCTAATTTCAAAACAAGAAATTCATATTTGGTATATTAAGCTTATTAATTAATACTGTTTTGAGTAAAAGTGTAATTTTTAACTGTTAAAAGGTAGATAGATTTGTGGAACATTTATGAAAACTGATACACATTACTGGTGAATTTATAAACGTAATTATTTGTTCTAAAAAACTAATATTTTAATCTTTCATCTATTTTATAGAAGAAATGTCAGTCATATTTGGCAAGTAATTTTGTACACTTGTTGAATTTCTATAAAATAGAAAATCAAAATCCACTGAATTCAGTCAGTTTTGTAAATACATGTATGTCCTTTTAATAGAAATAAAAACTCTTGTTTAAACAATTGTGCACTTTCACCAAAGAGTTACAAGCTAATAACTATATTGTACATGTGGTGAAAAACATTTATCAGTTAATTTTTGCTTATTTTGACTTCAAGTGGTTATTAGTCATTATAACTAATTCAACTTTGTTATACCCAAGTGAACTTTTCTAACTTATGCCATAACTTATGATAAGTGTGTGAACTTTTCATATGTACCCTAATAAATATCTGAAAAAGGACTGAAATTCGTAATAGTTTAGTTATTATAAGGTAAAATTCCTGTTATAAAAAATTCTAAAGAACGTAATCTAATATGAAATGCAAATGATTAGTTATTTAGTCTTACTTCTTAAATTCCTGGGGGACTAGGTAAAGAATGCAGTGTTTAAAAATGTAATAGACCTAACTCTAATGTTTTATAACAAGTTTAATTATAAACTGATAAAGTTATTGTAACATACAGTTGCTTTTTGTTTACCAATTGTATGTCCATCCTTACTGGTTTGCATTGTATTAATTTCTGAATATAAAACTCTGAAAGTTTCATGGTTTAAAGAGAAGTAACACTACAAAATAAAATGAGAGAAGTTATAAAAAGTTAACAAGCCTACAGCTCTTAAGATTAATAATTGTTATAGACCAGAATCAACTAAGTAATTCTCTTTTAAAATAAATATAGTATTTTTGATTATATTACTTAAATTTTAACTTTTGATATGGTTTATTATGATACAGTTAACAGTAAAATAAAGAAAATAAGAGAGAGTTTGAATGAAACCTGTTTGTTTGTTTGGGAAGTTCTACATATTATGTGAAAGAAATATTAATATTAATAGTAATTTTATTTTTACCATGAAAATCACCTATTGCATGGAATATCTCAGTAAAAGTTTTGTAAATTTTTACTCTTTGTGTATATAAAAGACTGGTAATGTTCACTAAGAAATTTATGAAATTTCATGAAGGTAACCTGGTACATTCACTTATAAGACTTACAGTTTCGTAGTTACATGGTGTTTATAAGTTCAATTAAAAGGGACAGAGTGTATACAGAGAGTTAAACCTTGAGCCATGTATTTTTAATAATGTTATGTGATTAAAACCACTTAAATCTAGCCACATCACAATTGTTTCTATGGTATGAACATTTTCTATTTCAACAACACATTTCTAATACTTCTAGTAAGCTTTGTTTTAAGACTGGCATTCTACTTTGTTCTAGCTTTTCCTCTATCAGACCTTTTTTGTTTTTTTTTCCTGTATATTTTTATTTATTATTATAAAAGTAACTAAAATGTGAGTATCGATAAATTAAAATAAATAGTAATAATAAAAATAATTGTTTATGAGGTATGCTCTTGAATAGTTCTGTGTTATGTAATTCAGTACTGTGAAGTGGGATACACATTCCCCATGTGAGTTGCAATTTATATCCCATAAGTATTAGTCAGACAGGTTTGAAGGGCAATAGAATAATTTAATTTTGTGTGTATTAGTTTGTTATAACTTAGAAAACAAGCTGAAACAAAAATATGACAAAAATTGTAAACAGTTTCATTCTTTTCATTAAGAAACTTATTTTCAGGGATTCATTTTTAAACCAATTATATTTATTATTAGTTATAGCATGAATTCTTAAGTTATTTTAACTTTGTTATAACAATGTCATTTTGAGATGAGAAAAACAATGTTTTGAAATACATGCAGTAACACCTGTTCAAGCCAGAAACTGCATAAGGTGGAAACCTGTACAAGCAGGAAATATCAACATTTTGCAGCATTATCTTAAGATTTCTTTTATAAAAGGCTCTCTACATGATGGAACTTGTGTAACATGGATGTAAAACTATCTTTCACCTACCTCATCTGTTAACAAGTAAAATTAGAACCTGAGTAAGACAGAAAAAATATTTTTGATTAAATATCTATTTCTTATTTGATTAATAATTTCTTTAAATATTTATAAATTATTGTTTAAATAATAATTTGTTTAAATATTAATAAATTCTCAGACATTTTGTTTCAGTAAATATTGGTTAAATACATTTGTTCATTTTTTTCTGCCATCATTATTCCAAAGGTCACTATTCAAATAAATGACTGACTGTACTTTTGGTTGCATTTGCTGATAGAAAACTAGAGAATATCTGCACTGTTTTAAAAATTTAAGGAAGAATCAATTTCCTGTGAAATGGAAAGTGAATAATAAAGCATGGATGACAAGTGCTACATTTCAGAAATTTTCGAACAAATTAAACAAGAGAGTGGAACAAGAAAATAGGAATATTCTACTTTTCCTAGATAATGCAACTTGTCACCCAAAAGTTCAACTTTCAAACGTTTCTTTAGTCTTTCTATCTCCATGTACAAAATCAGTTCTACAGCCACTGGATAATGGAATTATACAGTTTATAAAATTGAAATACAGAATATTGATCTTTCAGCATATTGTTCCAAGTATGGACGACTGTAAGGGAGCATCTGAAATGACCATGAAAACTGACGTGTTAGATGTAATTGCATTTTTAAATCATTCAATCAAATACGTAAGAGATGAATGCGTAATAAAGTGCTTTGGAAACTGTGGATTTATTCTTGATAATGGCAAAGATTGTGGAGAAGTTATTTGTTATGATGATTCTAGTGAAATCCAAACTTTGAGAAGATTGATGCAGATGATTCTGTAAATGTGGAAAGTTTTGTGAAACTTCCCAAGAATGTTTTAACAGAAACTAATGAAATTGATTTAAAATCTATAATAGAATCACAAGATGGTGACAGTGTGAGAGATTCAGAAGATGAAAAAAATGGAAAAGATAATGAGGAAATATAAATTCCAACTTCATCGCACATGATAAGTTATATTAACACTATCAAACTGTATGCAAAAATGAAGAGGGAAAACGAACTTCATGAAAAAGCCGTAGAATTGGGGTTCTCTTTCAACTGCAGGAGGAAGCCAATTAAAAAAAAGTGAAACGGTTGAGACTGGACACTTTCTTCAAATAAATTTAAGATATTGTGGGACATTGTGGGCTCGAGCACCCACATCTCACTCTCCTGATTTCTAATTTTCTTATATAAGACTAGCAAATTGGAGGTTAAGGTTGAAAAACTGTATTTCCCCACTGCATTATGGTTCCTACTTCATCAGTCACCTCCAAAACCAAGGATAAATTTTTTAATCTCACATTGTAGCTTGTATCCTGGAATCCTTTTATAAAAATTTGCAGCGTATTTAGTTCAATTTGAAAGTGTTTTGTTTATGGCTTGAAAACTTAGGGTAATACTATATATAGAATGAAAGAAAAATCAGTGTATCAAAAGCAATTGTGGCTGTAACCCACAGTCTCTCACATGAAAATTATTATGTATTATTTATAACCAACATTTTATAAAAACAAACCTGTGAGAGTGATACGTAAAATTATTCTTAAACCAAGTGTCACTCAAAATCGATCTACTAAGTTTAATAGATATTACCTTAATGTACACTCTACAGAATGTAAAATTAAAATTACAGGAGAATTAACTATTATGTAACACTAAGAACACTTGACCAGAGTTCATCTCTTACAAGGTAACTATTCACATAGTTCACAAGGTTAAGATGTTTCACATCACACAATATTAACAGTTCAGTAATTAAACCTTCTTTATCTGGTTGCTCAGTCAGAGAAATCTTCTTAACAGCAACTTCCAACCCAGTTCCTCTATCTATGGCTTTATATACACCTGCTGAATCACTAAAACAATTAAAGAAATATCATCAGAATCTGTAATGTACTTGTTTATAAAGACATTTCCAGATTCTAGTGATAAAATTATTATGCTTTAAAAAACAAATGAACAATGGAAAATCACCTGTTTAAAATATTTATGCATACAGTTTTATTATTGTAGATCTCATCATATAAGAAACAATATCATATATAACTAAATGTCTCTCATTATATGAAGACTACCATAAAGTATCAATAAAAATTAAACAGTAGATGAAATTGACACACGTAAGCAACGTGGACGATTTTAGAATATTTTCAGCTAATCATTCGTGAGTGAATTAATCCATTGAAGTAAATGTATGCTTTTAAGAATAAGAATATCAATGACACTATTGATTATTCTGCTCTATAAATCTTGTAAATTTGTGTATGATCAAATATGCTTTACAATTTCACAAGGTAATGATGTCTTTATACACGGTTATTTTACTTCTCAGAAGTTACTAAATGCTCTCTTTTAATCAAAATATGCAGTTATTCAATTTCAAATTTTAACTTTATGAACTATGTAAGTATTTTTGCTGGGACTTAAATAGTTATTTTTCAACACAAACTTATGTTGATGTAAAGTGAAACAGCTGTATTTGTGTGAGATGAATCAAACTGTCCACTTGTTATTCTGCATTTTGTTAATTCCTTGGTAGGTCAGAAAATGGCAAGGTGTTCCTTATATTGAACAGTTCTATATTTTATGATTTAAATCACACTTTCAATACATCAGGAATATCATTCTATAGACTGGTTAGGCAGCACATACATTTCCCTCTTCATCACATATAGTGTAATAATGTTATAAATGTCATTACTTTCTCTACTGAAAATGCATTTCCATGCACTACTTACCTTTTCTTATATACATAGCTATTCACATGCATTGCTGCCCTCTATATGTAAAACATTTTTACATGCATCCCACAAGTCTTCTGCCTCCCTCCATTAAAATGATTTATTCTAATATGTCTCCTGCAATTTATCAAAACAACCCTCAACCAGTGAAACTGCCACATATTTAGGGTTACCCATGTCATTTCCTCTATTTAATTGTACCAAACTAACACTACTAGTTTTGCCAGAAATTGGAAGATTGTGCTTTAAACAAAAAAGAAAAGTGGGATGTATGAAAAGATGTAAGGACTTATCGAAAATCCAATTTCAGTATCAGAAAAGTATAATATTATACCTGTATTCATATAAATACCTAGAATCCATATTCCATAATCAAAAGGACCAGAGCAACAGAATAAAAGAAGCATCCTTTGAAAGCATAGAAAGAAAACATCTGGAAACAAGAGAATAAGATGCAAAGAACTGATGTGAGAGACTATACCACAACTGAACTATTTGTAACATTGAAGAAAATTATGATACATGTGGATGGAAAACAGTGTCCAAGTGATGTGTGAGAAAACAATGGAACTGCTTCTAGGAGTAAAGTGACTAAGACATAAGATCACACTCAGTAAGCAAGCTACATCCAAAATTCATGTCACTGGGAACTGATATTTATGCAGGGATAGGGTGAGGAGCATACAGTCAACATTTCAAGTTCAGAAGGTGTAATAACATTAATAACAATGAGTAATTACCATCAAAAGGTAAATAACACCCCTGAAAAATTAAATAATAATAACAAATAACTTACCTAGCCAAAGTCACATGGAAATTTGAAGAGTGGCTTCACATCAAAGAAAATAGCCCAAAGAGGATGAAATGGTGATACTATGCAAACAGTGAGAGACAAATGTGTTAGACGTAGTCAATACGTGCAGTTGAAAAGTTCTTCCATAGGATGACAAAGATGAAATATGAGAGAAAAGGTAAAACATCAAAACATCTTTATGGATCAGACATATGATAAAGATGACTAATGGAAGGAAAGTGGATCAATGAGTATCCTCACTAGCCACTGTAGTTTTGGGGAGAAAAGAATGATTCAGATGAAGTAGAAATATGTAGGATGATAAAGAGTACATGAAAGAATGCTGGTACGTAAATCAGACCAAAGTCCTCAGGTTAAGAGAAGAAGAAAATATATCTTAAGGGAAAGGTAAAACAAGGAACAGGTGGAAAGTGGTTTAAATGAAAACAGAGTAAGGCAATGGAGAACCACATAAACATCTCAGTCCAGAAGAGTAGCCTGCCATTGAGGACAATGATTCTGGATGAAATTTATCAGTTCAGAGTTATTGGGAAAAAAATGAAAGGTGTGGTACAAAGCCACCTGATAACTGGAAACCAAAGAGACAGAAGATACTGGATTAAAATGCCTAGTAAGAAACACAACAATACCAGGAACAGAGGGCAAATCAGGTGAAAACCTCCATTCCAGAGATGAATGGTAGAAAACATTCCATTTATGCTGATACACTTCCATGGATGAAAAGCAAGTGGAACACACCAGAAATGAAACTACACATCACAATAAATCTGATTTACTTACCAAGGACCAAACAAAAAAACAAGCATGAAGACAGAGGAAAAGAAGACTGATATGATCAATGTTACCAAAAAAGGAAGGAGAGAGGTAGCCGGATAATTAAAAAACACAGATGTGTCAGTCAGTAAGTAGCAATCAGAAGAACCTGACATGGAGTGGGATGGATGAAATTAAATAATTCAATAAAGAAGGTGAATGAGGAAAACCAACATACAGATATTTGTTAACCCAATTCTGACTGAATGTGTTGATTGCCAGGGTGAGTAATCATAGACCGAAACGGAAGTGGCTTGTGGTTGAAGGATGTTATAGAGGCATTGATGTGAGAAGCACCATACTGAAGTCAAAACCATGGAAGACAAGATGATTGAAAGATCATTTCATTTGACAGACTTTGTCTGAATGGGAAAGATGATTTGTGACAATATTGAAACACCTGGAATATAACATACAGTGATATGGATATCTTGCATATCAGTCCAGAAAAAAGATGCAACATATAAGAACATACAGATCCAGAATGAATGCCACTTTTGTAACTGAGATAAGTACCCACTGTGGAATTTTTGGAATGAATCATGACCAGACAATGTCTGGCCAGATGGAAGAAATGATCCAAAGCCTGACATACAGCTAAATGCTCCAGTTTGATATAATAACTCTCCTCAGCTGTAAACCAACACTCTAAAGCCTCCCATTGATCAACCCATGCCCTCCATCTCTAGACATGAGATGAAAATCCAGATGAGGATGAGAAAGTGTAACACCTGTCTAAGTGTGGATCCTGGCCAATCACTGAAGACCCTGAATAAAGGGGATTGTGGCAACCACAAAAAAAACACAGCCCCAAAAGCGATAGCACATCAGGAGTTCCAATATGTTTAACCAGCTCACTTAGTTATTTCCTGGAGCAGCTGAAATGTACGACATTTATAGTTTAAAATGTATAGTTCAAATTCACAAGGAGATAACAGTAACAAGTCATCCATATCATAATGAAAATGCTTCCAATGAGTTTGGCAATGATGAGAAAAAGCTCAAAAATACTAAAATAAAATAAAAAACATAGAGCCCAAACTAAGCCTCAACAGGAGTTTTTAAAACTGATAACTTATCCCTTGTTGGACAAAACCAAAGATGTGGTGATGACTTCAGACCTATTGGAATATGTAAGAAAGCATTCATGACATCCATCTTGATCATCCACATACCTTGAGTTAAAACCCACCTGAGGGTGAGAAACAATTCCATGATGAAATAAGGGAAAATGAGGAATTCAGTGAGGTGGAACAAATACATAACAGGTAGCCAGTCTTCAGTTTTCTTAAGGACAGACAACAAACAGCCTAGAATAAAAACTGAGATGAGCCATAGGTTCAATGGCATGTCAAAGATGGGATCCTGTGGCTGAGAGAAGGAAATGGGTTCTATGACAAAGGAACTAGAGAAAGAGATTGTATTAAAAGTCTTTCTGATAGAATTCAAATAATCCACTCATCTGTAGCAAAAAATTACTAAAGAGGAACAAATTCTCACAATCAAACTCTCACAAAACCAGAATTCACGTGGTAGTCACCGATACTGTTGGCATTGTGCCAATGTACATGAAAGAAAATGAAATACAGAACTTCTGAATGAAAGAACAGGTAAGCACTGAGGAATAATAAGAAGGAAATGGAAATAAATGCTTTGAGGTTTTAACTGTGGCAAACAATTTACCAAGGAAGAAGTGGTAGAGGATTCCTCATGTGATTTGAGTGTGTCAGGAACATGGTTGATACCTACCACTAAAGAGAGGGGGCAACATGTAATTATCTGAGGCAAGTGGGTGGCAAAATAACCGAAGAAAAGACGATACCGAGATTCACAAAATCCTGAGAACAAAGAAATCGTGTGTGAGTAAGTCAAGAGATGACGATGATAAACCTTCAAGATTTTGGTGCATAGCCTGGGATAGATGATGTATTGTAGATAAACACCACAGAATGAAATGAGATTTAGACAAATGTGCGAAAGCTGGGTATGGGTAAAACATTGCAGGAAATCATAGTTTGCCCCAAAATTGACAAAATAAACTACAGCTGCTAAGAACAGATTGGCAGTCCGTGAGAGAAAAAAGAGATGCTGGCACTCTCACCCAGTTGGGAAGTAAGATGCTCCACAAGATATCTAATATCCAGGGAAGATAAGAAGACTAAATAAGAACTATTATGCAACAAAGAAAGACAGGGTTCTATGAAATCAAGTAAATGGGTGACACATCACAAACCTGAAAAATTATGTCTAAACAAGTTTTTTAGGCCGAGCTGATTCTACAGATGGAGCACATGAAACACGGCACAATCTGAATTTAGTAAGAGGCTATCAAAATCTTAGTTAAACTAAACAGATTTAACATGTTCTTGGGGAAGTGAGGGAAGTTCAGGAGTACATGTTTGACCTATATAGTAACCAATATCTTGGCAAATGATCACAGATAATCCCAACCAGAACTGACCCAATGTGTCACCAACTAAAAAGTGTTTTGTAAGAGATTAACCTTGAAATTTATGGGATATAATATATAGAACAAATTGTTTGATAGACAAATACAAATATGTGAGAGAATAAAACACATGAAAACAATAAAGATTGGATAGAGAATTTAAAGACATAAGCTGCATAATCAAAAATGATTAATGCAAAAGACTGCTTTGGAAATATAAATATTTAAGTTATAATTAGGAACCATGCTAAAGAAAAATTTCAAACAACTCAATAAAACCCTGCTGAAAAAGAAATAGTTCAGTAGAACTAAATATTAATCATATGAATTACAAAATGTGTGTCATTCTCATTGGTGGAAGGTTTTCATGTGGTAATTTGTATGAGAAACTCATTAGAATCAAGTATTTCCCACGGATGGGTGGTACGAGGCTTGTGATATGCGTAAAACATGTTTTGCATATAGGGGGCAGTACTAAATAAGAATAGTTAATCTTGCAAAAGGATATAATGCAATGTATGGAAGTAAGCCATTGCAATGAATAAAATATGTACACACTTGCAATTTGCAATAACTACGTCATGCTAATAAGATAAATAAAGTGGAAGTTTTCAGTTTGGGTGAGTATATTCCTCATGCCTAGTAACATGTTTACAACTCTCTTTTTTTCTCTTTTACACAAGGAAGAAGCAAAATATTGACAAAGCTGGAAGTAATATGCAGATATTGTCAAACCATCTTGTTTCTCATTTCAGTAGCTAGTATATGAAATTTAATTAACAATTGTTTGGAAATTCAGCAGAATAATAACCAATAACTCAGTTTCCCTTTATATAAAGGTATTTGAAGGAGAAAGAAAAAAATTGTGATGCAAAATTTACAAAATAATTAGCTTAATATCACATACTCACTCAACTGAAATTTAAATAAAAACAACTAATGAATATACAACAAAAATTAAACAAAATTCCAACATACAAACATCAAGTAACTAATGAATGAAGTGATAGAGTTAAAGTAAAATAATACCTGTTAAGTAATTTGTGTTATTTTCCAAAAATGAACTTTTTATCTCTACTATGTTACTACTGAGTACAAATTTACCTTTAAATCATGTTATCATTCTTTTGAAAAAAGCTCTTGAGGTACATGTTACTTTTAAATTTACCCTTGACCAATTTGTTTTATCATGGTATATTTCTCACAGGATCCCCCATTGAAACAATACTTAACTTTTTCATAATTTCCTCACGTCATTTTCATTCTCTTTGATGAAGTATTATAAAACAACAATTAGTACACCACACAAACTTGTGTTTGTCAACAAAGATTACTTGTAATGTTTGCTGTATAGAATATTCAACACTGCACTATTAAATTTATAAAGAAAGTTAAATCTCTTACTCAGACAAAGGATCAATTTTTCATGTTTTTTATTATAAATAAAATCTCTTGTATTATTCTTCTGTTGTTGGTACAACATAAATCCATTTAATAACTATAAAAATTAAATAAGTCTACACAAATAATCCTGACATTTGGTTAGTGCTCCAATCATCAACAAATAATTCTACAGATAATCAATGTAAGTGGGTTCAAATGAAAGTGTTTTGGTTTCTTTATGTTGTGTTATTTAATTGACTAAGGTATTCTCAATAGAAATACTACATTTGATGGTTTGAGTTAAAATATCGCTAATAATTCCTGAAAGGGTAACTGACATAACAGAAGAACTATCGATACGAAAAAAATACTGCATTGTAGAAGATAAGTTGCATAAAGATCTCTCTCCTTCAGGAAAACCTTGGTCGCATCTTTTATAGTCAGAACATCTGACAACAGAAAGCACATTGAAAGATGTTAAGTAATCAGATCTGTAATTTTCGTAAAATGGTGAATAAATCATGCCTCATACAGATACCAATAATATAGATACACTTGGCAAAAATACGTAGAACAAACAACTGAATTGAATCAATGTAAATATCCAGTAACTGTAAAAATTAACACAAACGATCTGCTTCATTGATCACTTATTCCACATCATGTGTAAAGTGATATTACAGATGTCTGCACAAATATAAGGAGCTGATGTTTGGAGTAGCATGATTTGGTTAGTCTGAAACACATTACAGTTAACATTACTGCCATGCAACATGTAAAAAGTAGACATAACCTTGAGTGGTAGTGTGTTTCCCATCAACCGAGAATGAATAAAAATAACCTGGCTTATATCATGCATGTTATAACAAAGTGCAGCAACAACCTGAATGACTACTAACAAGTACATACTGTTCTTAATAAAAAGTTCAAGAGGAACCCTTTTGAAAAATGAAAACATTTTCATCAAATATCATTTTGTACTACATTTAATTTGTATTAGCATTTAATGATGATTAGAGTTAACTGTTCCAGTTTCTAAAGCTTTACACTTAGCAAAAAACTACGTGACATTTTGACAATATGAGGTAGTTAATTGCTGTGGTGGGGAAGACAATAGTTTTGATAAAAGTTTATAAAAGCTGATCTTTACAATTCAGATAAATAACAAGGAATATAATTTTATTTTCATCAATGTTTCACTTTCACGGATTTACCAGAGTTAATATATACAATTATTTGATATTAGAATATTTGTTAAATTATAAAACTGCTTGTAATGTTCTATTTCTCAAGTCTGTCATAACATGTGTCTAACAATGTATAACTTATTATTTATGTTTCCTTATTGTATTAATATTATAGTTTGTTTAAAACTGTAGAAAATTATGTGTGGTGGTTGTTAATGGAAGAAAAGGAAATGTTGAAGATAGAACCACCACAAAGTTAACTACAGTATGTACACACTTTAAAATATGTACATTTGTTGTTACAATGTTTCAGGCAATGCTCTTTTATTTTATCTCTTCCTAAATAATAAATCGGTAGAGCGAAAACACAAAATCAAATGCTGTTTGACAATATAACGAATAAATGTGCACAACAAAGCTTACTAACATTTGTAACAATAGGAAGTTGTGTGTATATATATGTATGTAAACAGACACACACAGCACTCCCTGTATTTACACGTACGTGAACACATTCACTGCTCCCTGTATTTATATATATGAAACACACACACTGCTCCCTGTATTTATATATGTATGTAAACACACACTGCTCCCTGATATTTATATATATATATGCATCGATAACTTTTTTTAAAATTTCACTTCCCTTAGTCTTACTACAAACTACTATTTGAGATTTGTTGTAGCTTCAAAAATATAGGTAGGAAATTGGAGAACACATGGGTACAAGTGATCACTGTTGTATTAAGTTTGATATTTTTCCTGAATATTGAAACCAGAATATTTTGATTCCAAATTTTAAAAGTCAAATTTGAAGGAAAGCAACAAAATTATCCATTGTGAATTGGGCAGCTGTGTTATGCTGAGACACAAAGCAAATATGGAAAATCTTTAAAGAAAAATTCTTCAATATTCAAGGTAAATATTTTCCTTACATAAAGAACAGGGTAGCAGCAAGTAAAAACAATGTTGGCTCATGAAGAGTATTGGAAATAAAATTAATGAGAAACAAAATAAATTGAAAATTAACTAACGTAACTTCTCTTATCAACAGGGGTGATGAAAATTGTTCCAGTACTTACAGACCCATTAGTCTTACATCAGTTGTAGATCACATTTTGGAGAGTCTGATAAAAAAAAAACACTTCAAAAAGTTATTTAACCAAGTTTAGAATTTTATCAGACAGTTAACATGGTTTCACTGAAGGAAAACCTTGCCTTACAAAATCTTCTGACATTCTTTCAAAAGGTTACTATTTGTGTTGATGAGAGTAAGAGTAGATCAGGAAGAAAGGATTGTCACAAATGTAGTTCAACCAAACTAGATTAATGTCACAAATGAGGTACCTCAGGGTTCAAGTCTTATGACCTTTGCTCTTTTTGATATGCATCCATGACACAGATGAAAGAATGATCAATAAATAATTAAATTACATTAAGACATAGGGTGTTACTACCTGTGAAGAGAATGCTGCTGATTTACAGAAAGATTTATATCATTCAGTGAATTGGGCAAATAAATGGCAGATGGGATTTAATTGTAATAAATGAAAAATAATGCTACTGGGTTATCATTATATGAATAATAATTTGAATGGGTTTAATCTAAACAATAGAGTAAAAGGGATCTTGATGTAATAGCTGATCAGTCTCAGAAGCTATCCAAGCATTGTGTTATTGCTGGTGGTAGAGCAAATAAAATTTTAGGTTATATCAACAGAGATTTTCAATATCAGTCTAAAGCAGTTATAATTTTATTGTATGATTCATTGGTTATATCATATTTGAAGTACTGTGTTCAGTCTTGGTATCCTTACCTTTGGAAGGACTTTGAATTTTTAAATATAGCATTATACAAAATGTAACCAGTATGTGGCGCAGAGGGTTTCCGTTGTCCATAGTTTACTGATTCATTCTGAAAGTTGAGGATGTTCAAAAGGAAATTTATAGCTTTCAGTTATCATAAACCAAGTAACTTTCATGTAAATGGTGAGTTAAAATGTTTTACTTTATGGTTGCCAAACTTTTTTGAAGATATGTGTGTAATCAAATGGACAGATGAACTGAAATAGAATCATATCTGAACCAACAAAAAAACAAAACAAAGTTAGGTGTTAGAATAGAACTTTTTGGAAGTTAGTTTTCCCAATACCATATTATTCTATGTTGTATGGTCTTATTTTCAATCTTAATACCATAGTGAAGCATGTAATACTAACAATAAAGCTGAGTTAGAAACTACATTATCAACAAAAGTTTTATTGTTGCATTAGAAACACATTAAATCTTCTGTAATTAGACTGCAGTTTGAAGCATTAGACATAATACATAACATATTGGAACAGTATGGAATCTGTTGGTCCATCCTGGCTCTTACACCCTCTAATTTATACTATAAATATTAATGAATAAATTATTAAAAAATCTTAAGGCCAATACTTATCATTCATATACTTATCAAGCTTTCTGTTAAACTCCATTAAATTTTCTGCTCCACAACATCCAAAGACAACCCACTCCAAAGGCTAATTATCTTGTAAGAAAAATAAAGTTATCTTAGCTGAAGGTGACTTCTACTCTGCCAGTGTTTATACTTGGGTCCCTTAGTCTTACTATACTCACTGTTAAGTATGAATAAAGATGATGCATCAACATTATCAATTCCTTTTACAATCTTAAACACCTCTATCATATCACATCCCTCCTCTAATTCTTTTTTCAAGAGAAAGCAGAATGAGAGAATTCAGCCACTCCTCATATGATAACCACTCCATCCCAGATATCTTTCTAGTAACCCAACTAGCAACGGCTAGAACAGATAGCCCTAGAGTAGGTTCGTGCGAAATTCAAAAACAAACTGGCTTCTGTATAATAGGATAATGAAATGTTATGTTTCGTGAACAAACATTACTCGTTTTTCATGTTAATACATTTCATTAAAACAAATAAAATCATTTGTCTATTTTTAGAAATAATTTGTTTTGATTTTGAAGTCGAATCTTGAAAATAATGGAATTAAAAAAAGCGAAGAACGACAATTCTTGAAGAAATGGGATAAAAAATTTTATATAATATTTCATAGCCTCATTAATGTTATATGAGTATAAATATAAACGTATTCTTTATTTAACATGAAGTTGAAGAGAAACTTATATCGTCAGTATGATAAACCATGCACTTATATTTTATTCTCTTACCGATGTAGCACAAATTCCGAAAGAAAGAGGAAAATTAATTTTATAAAAGATAATTATTTTCTGGAATTTTTGTTTCGTTTCTTGTAAAGAACATTTTTGTAATTATGAAAATACTATTAGCTAACGCATAACAGTAAATGAACAATGACAGTAAAATATGTTCTATCACGTGTTTCAAAAAAGTATGACAATAAAATGTGAATGTGTGTACAGTTTAACGGGAACCTCATAGACTTATGTCACGTGCGGCATTTATTGTTACATAATGAAGTTGGACACTTTAATACATGATGATTTACCAGAAGCAAACAAGTGTATACCAAACTGCAATTGTTCACGTGCTATCCGTTATTACTAAAATGTGACTGTTTTCCAAGATAGTATAAAGCAAAGATACAATTCTACATATTTATGTGCCGTGGTATTAGATTACATGAGACAATTTTAAAGGACTTTGAATTAATTCAGAAGGTATATCAATTTAAATATATTACTTCACCGTTTAATATATACATATGTTTGAAAGCAATTTTTTGAGATTAGAAATCAGCTGGTCATAACGAAGAGGTAATTTAATTTTTTAATTAACTAGTATCTCATTTTACCCTAGTTTCAAGGAATTTTAAATAGTAGTTTAAACTAAAGGAAAGGCTCTTTTGTAGCAAAGCGGTACGTGTGCAATCCTGTATGCTAAAAACCGGGTTTTGATATCCGTGGTATGGACATCACAAATAGCCCATTGTAGAGCTATGGGCTTAGATAAAATCAAATTAATGGGAAGAGAAAACAGTGATGTTCGATATATCAAATTGATGTTCCGAAAATTAATATCCCAAATAAGTAATGGGTGAACTACCTATCTTATACAAGGCGTATTATGTAATTATGAAAGAGTCGTTGTCACATTTACATTTTATTTACAAAACTGTAACAATAAAATTATAAAACTTCATATTTGCTACACTGAAATGTGATATAAGTTCTTTCGTATAGTCGGCTATAAAAGACTTACCCGATCCTTTATCGTTAATTTCAAAATTTATGAATAGTGAATTTTACATATCGAACATCACTTAATTTGATTTTATCTAAGCCCATTTTACTAGGTTAAAATGAAATATTCTAGGTAATTAAAAATTAAATTACCTCTTCGTTATGACCAGCTGATTTGTAATCTCGAAAATTGCTTTCAAACATATGTATATGTTAAACGGTGAAGTAATATATTTAAATTGATATACCTTCTGAATTAATTCAAAGTCCTTTAAAATTGTCTCATGTAATCTAATACCACGGCACATAAATATGTAGAATTGTATCTTTGCTTTATACTATCTTGGAAAACAGTCACATTGTAGTAATAACGGATAGCACGTGAACAATTGCAGTTTGGTATACACTTGTTTGCTTCTGGTAAATCATCATGTATTAAAGTGTCCAACTTCATTATGTAACAATAAATGTCACACGTGACATAAGTCTATGAGGTTCCCGTTAAACTGTACACACATTCACATTTTATTGTCATACTTTTGAAACACGTGATAGAACATATTTTACTGTCATTGTTCATTTACTGTTATGCGTTAGCTAATAGTATTTTCATAATTACAAAAATGTTCTTTAAAAGAAACGAAACAAAAGTTCTAGAAAATAATTATCTTTTATAAAATTAATTTTCCTCTTTCTTTCGAAATTTGTGCTACATCGGTAAGAGAATAAAATATAAGAGCATGGTTTATCATACTGACGATATAAGTTTCTCTTCAACTTCATGTTAAATAAAGAATATGTTTATATTTATACTCATATAACATTAATGAGGCTATGAAATATTATATAAAATTTTTATCCCATTTTTCGAGACATGTCGTTCTTCGCTCTTTTAATTCCATTATTTTGAAGATTCGACTTCAAAATCAAAACAAATTATTTCTAAAAATAGACAAATGATTTTATTTGTTTTAATGAAATGTATTAACATGAAAAACGAGTAATGTTTGTTCACGAAACATAACATTTCATTATCCTATTATACAGAAGCCAGTTTGTTTGTTTGTTTTTGAATTTCGCACGAACCTACTCTAGGGCTATCTGTTCTAGCCTTTGCTAATTTAGCAGTGTAAGACTAGAATGAAGGCAGCTAGTCACCACCACCCATCGCCAACTTTGGGCTACTCTTTTATCAACGAATAGTGGGTTTTACCGCACATTATAACGCCTACATGGCTGCTAGGGCGAACATGTTTGGTTCACCCGGGGTTCGAACTCGCTACACTCAGATTACTAGTCGAACGCCTTAACCCACATGGCCATGCCGGGCCACAGAAGTCAGAATCAGATACATGATCAGGTTTTCACTTTACTGTTATAAATACTGTGTCTCATATCTTATATAGGTAACGTATTACTATTTCATATAAAGGAAATTTTAGTATAGAAGTTATTTAAGTATTAATATCTATTAAAATTATAAATTTAGTCAAAAGACTGAAAACCCAATTTTATTTCTCAACAAAATATATTTTAATATACAAAACTATACACTTTATAATAACGATGACTGCTAATAGTTATTACAAATGATGTATTATATACTAGAGTTTTACAAACTTAGTAAAAATACTGTCTAATGTCTTGTCTGGAACTGAATCTTTATTCAATGTTCATGTAGAGCACATTAGTTATTTGTTGACACACCTGTACACTTTTTTGATGGGTGACCGACTATCCATGAAGCAAGTATCCACAAGTTTCATTTGGGGCAATACGTAATATCCTTGTAGAAATAATAGTGTCCGAAGTAATTCACTGAAATTTAATGCTTGTAGTGCTATAGACGTTCCTGGTTAAATTATGCAGTTTTCTATTAAATACTGTTAAACGCTTCTGAGAACTGCAGCATACTGAATGTAGTTGTCTGATAATACTCTTCTTCTAATATCTCTCCGCTAGTTGTTTTTATACGATTCACGTGCTTTTCTCTAAGTTACAACAATTTTCGAAAATGAGCTAAGAATCTTCTGAAAAAAAATATTGTTCATTCTTACTTTCAAGTATCTTCTACAAATTTTGATAACAATACATGACCAACAATACTCGTCACATGCAAAAACAAAATACAGAAACAAGAGAAGGCATTAGAATAAACGTATAAAGGTAAATTCCTTACAGATTACGGGGATTGGTTTCAACCTGAAGAGTTTGGTAAAGTACTAAATTCCACCCAAGGTAAACTAATAACTTAATAAGAGATTCGGACCATTTCAATTTATTATTAAAAAAAAATGGATTCCATAATTTGGACTAAGAACTTACTTTCTTCTCGAACATTAATTTGCTGGTGCAGAAGCTGTGAGAAGGATTTTATATCAAAATTATTGGAAGAAGATTAACTGGTTTACCATCAAAGTATTGCCGAATTAATACCAATGACAGGATCTACAGTCTATGAACCAAATAATTATTCAATGATTCCGACAAAAGAAATTTTACATGTGCTTTCCATCACAATGATAGCATACATACATTTGTTCCTATTGTTTATTTCGTTATTTGAAGAAAATGTACGAAAATCATGAATTTCTTCATAACAAATTCAAATACAAGTACCTTGGTCGGTTACTTTATAGAGAATTAAAAGTCCTTTGCATGCCGTTGGGTGAACAATGCAGTTATACAGATTTTCACGTTTTTCTAATTTGAATAGGACAGCAGAGCACGAAATCAGCACTGGATAAAGAAAGAATGGTGATACAGAGTCAGTCAGGATCGAAAAAGTTTGAACATGATGCTTTTGTTGACACAAAGAAAACCCTATAACCTGCACTCCATATAAAACTGGGTCGATGGAACAGTTTATAAAAGCCTAAGATAAAGATAGGCAACTTATAAGCAAAACGTAAAGAATGGATTTTAGTTGGTTTCATATAAGGAAACTGAAAGCGTATGAAATATATGATAGGAGAATCCGGAAAGTTGAAAAAAAAAGCTTGGATTGCCTTTAAAGATGTTATTTAATTGTTTTAGAAAAGAAGAAAGACTCAAAATACGAGCACTTATTAGGTAATTTCGAACATCAGTATGATGACTGATTCTTGGAAGTTATAGAAATGAGATGTTCCACGTGCAACACGTCGTAAAAGTCTATAACAAGTAGTTCTGAGATAATGAGAACGTAGATTACTTATAAACAAAAATCCGAATGAATTAGAATGCACATTGGTTTGGCATCGATGTTCTTCTCTTCAATTTTAATAAAAGGTGATAATTATGGTAAATGAAATACTAATTTGTTCAAAATAATACCGATATATTTATCCGATTTGTAAAATTCCTTAGGAAAAACGAATAGTTTCGAAATCAGCGAAGCTGAATTATTGCAAATCCTTCATTAAAAACAAAAGAATCAACGTTTGAATTCCACAAGATCAGGCTGATTCTTATAACGGATGGAACAGGGTTTAAGGGTCCATTGGTTACAGTATAATTATGCTTGTAAACTTACATGAATTACTTTATTCTTTTTTTTTTTGCTTCACTTTGTCTCATCAGCTAATAAAGCAGCACTAATCTCATTTGATAAAGTTTTGGATATTTTGCGAAACATACCATCTTAGATATATAGCACTGAAAGTACTATCTTAAACATTTATTAAACAGAATTCCGTTAATACTTAGCTTTACCTGTTATGTGTGTTTTCATATTTGTTATTTTTTCACAACAACAAGTAATAATGTTAGGCTTGGTTGCACATATATTAAAAGTGTGTGGGTTTTTGTGTTTTTCTTATAGCAAAGCCACATCAGGCTATCTGCTCAGCCCACCGCTGGGAATCGAACCCCTGATTTTAGCGTTGTAAATCCGGAGACATACCGCTGTACTAGCGGAGGGCATCTCAAAGCGAAAAAGTTATTTTTTCTTCTAAGAATGAAATAAAACTTCTGATAATATTTCGTTCAAAACACCGAATTCTTATGAAATACTGACAAAATGAAGATGTACAATAATGTGTTAGCTTTCTTGGGTATTAATACTGTATTTGCAAATAAACTATAAATGTTCAAATAAACATCCTAATAAACAAATATATGTAATTATATTTAAATTATGAACATGACAACAGATGGCTGTTACTACTTGAATTGTCTACCAGTAACGTTAACATTTATATAGGTTAAAAAGAAGAAGAAAAATAAAATGATCTATGGTATAGGTCAAATCACCAATGAATTAACTATATGTACATATATTTTATTATTTATTTTACTTACCAGAATAATATAATATATTTTGCCACCACTTAACATACAAAATAATTCAATGTAATGTACCAGAGTAAAATAAGTAAATAAGTATAAATCATGGTTACATTCGAGGAAACTATTCAACTTAAATAGAGATTGTAAAACCTATAAAATTCTTTAAAGTAGAGGTTTAGTTTTAATTTTGAAACAAAAATAATGACAGATACTGATATTATTTTTCATACACAATACTTAGTCAGTCTTAACTTGTTTTACATTCATTTAGCAAACATTATCAATCATAACATCTTCACGTACGATATTTCGCAGTGTGAATTATAAAAACAAAATATAAAAATAAATGCATATTGACAAATTCAGAACCTTGTAATTATTTGGGATTTTTCTCCGTAAAGTAGGTGTTGATATGATGTTCAAATAACAAATTTAAATTTACATAAAGTAGTTTATTATATTAGCATGCAATACACGAATCTAATGTGTATTTACTTTTTTCGAACAGTATGTTGTATCTACTCGTATTAGAATTCATATTGTTTGATAAAGAAGTAAAAAAAACAATCATTCAAGAAAAAATCTATACACTAAAATGTTGATTAATTGATGACAACATATTCAACAAGTACTGAAAAGAACATTAGCCTAGGAAAGCCTTGCTACCCTTAATGAAAACGGATATGAAATTTAAAATCTTTAATTCACTATAAATTATTTAATAACTGAATTATTATTTGATTTAATATGACAACTTAAAATGAAAAAAAGAATTGTACCTAAGTAAATTTTATTAAAAGTAATAAAATGTATGCCATCAAAACATGAAGCTAAACTTGTAATCAATCTTTATTACTATAAGATGCAACAGAAAAGAAAGAGTACAGTATTCTGCCAAAACAAATTCCTTCAGGATCTGTTCATGAATTGAATATTATAATTTTAAGATAGAACAAGACACTCATAACAGTAGAAAAGAGAGTGAAGATAACACTGTTCCTTTAAAGAGATTTTGTTTGGTTTGAATTTCGCAAAAACTTCTCAAAGGCAATTTATTCTAGCCATCCGTGATTTAGCTGTGTAAGACTAGACAGAAAACAACTAGTCATCACCGCCACAGCTGACTCTTCAGTTACTCTTTTACCAACGAATAGTGGGATTGATCGTCACGTAATAACGTATTCACGGCTGAAAGAATTAGCATGTTTGGTGTGACTGAGATTCGAACACGCGAATTACGAGTCGAGTGCCTTAACCATCTGGCCATACCGGGGTTTTAAGGAAATACCTAAATAATAATAAACATAGTTTTTTATGAAAAGAATAGACCACTTTAGTTTTGTACCTAATGATGCATGTTTCAATTAAATGAGAAAATGGAAGTAATGAGAAAAAATATTATATAATCCCCATGCAACAACAAGTAGTGTGTACAGAACCTAAAAAACGTGGAACTAAGCCGTTAGCTGAACCTCTAACTTCAAATGGTAGAGGCCCGGCATGGCCAAGCGTGTTAAGGCGTGCGACTCGTAATCTGACGATGGCGGGTTCGCATCCCCATCGCGTCAAACATGCTCGCCCTTTCAGCCGTGGGGGCGTTATAATGTGACGGTCAATCCCGCTATTCGTTCATAAAAAAGTAGCCCAAGAGTTGGGGTGGGTGGTGATGACTAGCTGCATTCCCTCTAGTTTTACACTGCTAAATTAGGGACGGCTAGCACAGATATCCCTCGAGCAGTTTTGTGCGAAATTCAAAAACAAACAAACAAACAATCAAATGGTAGTGTATAGCAAGTAACAATTTTTGATAGTTGTTACAAATGGAAGAAACCGAATAATCTTGACCAGTGAAAGTGTCAATTCTTAATACTTAAAGAAAAAGTCTGTCTTTAATATATTAAAATATATAGTTATCAGCCCTATTGTTTTAGTATATCGATATCAGAGTAAAAAAGTTACATTTTATCCCAAGTTAAAGTCATTTAAAATAATAAAATCATGTTTCATATCATACATTTCTCACGACCTTCTTTTACGATTTAGACTATTATTTGGTATATTTTTTAAAATTGGATTTTTTTTCAATAGACATAACTTATATTTAATTGAGAACAAATAATATTGTGACATTCACGTCATTTATAAAACTAAAATTTATCCTTAACGGATTTTATGTGTTTATACCAGAATTAGTATTTGATATCTTATAGCTGATCCATGTTAAGCTGTATGTTTAAATCAGTGATTAATAATTATATTTATATTTTATCTCTGCATTGAGTTAATCCTATAAATAAATAATTCCGTGCAATTGCCGAAGAAAAAGTTAAAAACTGTATAAGATTAACACCACGTGAAAACCAAATTTTAACTCTGCGTAACTATTTTATCCGACTGTATTGTTTGAATAGAACATTTCTATTCAAATAGTGAAACTGTTTTAAAATTATTGAGTTGTGTTATTTTCCTAAAATTGTTTTGTTTAAACTGATAAGGTGTAATATTTTATAGAAATCTGCTATTTGAAATTTTAAGATGTAATATTTTGATAAAACTGTTCTATTGAAACTGGGGAGGTGTTGTACTTTCAAAGAACTGTTCTTTTTCGAGTCTTGAGGTGTAGTGCTTTCCTAAATATGTTGTATTTAAAACGTTAAGATGTTGTCCTTTCATAGAACTGTTCTAGATAAACGTTTGAACCGTAGAAGTTTCATAGAATTGTCCTGGATAAAGTTTGAACTGTAAAAGTTTCATAGAACTTTCCATTTAAACTGTTGAGATGCAATTTTTCGATAGAACTGTTTTATTTAACCGTTTAAAATGTAGTACTTTCGTAGAACTGTTCTTTTTAAACTATTTAGGTGTAGTACTTTCATAGAATTGTACCAGATAAACAGTTTAGGTGTGGTACTTTCATAGAAGTTTTCTATTTAAACCGTTTAGGTGTATTACTTTTCTAGAACTGTTCTCTTTAGATTGTTGAAATGTAATTTTTTGGTAGACCAGTTCTATTCAAATCGTTAAATGTGTACCTTCATAAAACTGTTCCTCTCAGAGTGTTGAGGTGTAGTACTTTTATAAAAAATGTTGTATTTAAACCATGAATATGTACTTTTAGAACTCTTCTAGATAAACTTTTGAACTGTAGGAGTTTTATAGAACTATTCTATTTGAACTATTGAGATGTTATCTAATGCAATCTAATCTAACAGCTAACTATCTTATTATAAAAATAAAGGTAACTTAGCTGAAGATCATTCCTTACCTGCTAAAATTTTATACTTGCCTCACTATTCTCATCATTAAATATGAAAAAAAATTTCAACTGTAGGAGTTTTATAGAACGATTCTATTTAAACTATTGAGATGTAATCTAATGCAATCTAATCTAAGAGCTAACTATCTTATTATAAAAATAAAGCTAACTTAGCTGAAGATGATTCCTTACCTGCTAAAATTTTATATTTGCCTCACTATTCTCATCATTAAATATGAAAAATTATTATGCATCCAACACTATGTATTCCTTTCAAAATCTTAAACATCTCAGATTTATTCTCACTCTTATTTTATTCAAGAGGAAACAGTTTCAGAGATCTTGAATCATCTTCATATGGTAACCTTTCCATCCTAGGTATCATCCTACTGGCTTTTTTCTGAATCTTAAAAACAAATCAAATATCCTTTCTGATGTATGAAGTCAAAGGCATAATTAACATAATGCTTCAAATATGGCCTAACCACTGACTTATACAAAACACTACAACCTCTTTAAACTCATATTCAATTAGAGAAACCAAAATCATATTAGCACCACCACAGTACATTGTTTGGATGGCTTGGGACAAATCAACCACAACAAGAAGATTTTTTCCATCCATAGCACTGCAAGGTTATTCCAATTAAAATTATACTGTGAATATGATATTCCATATGCAATATTTTTCATTTATTATAACTGGAAGCCATTTGTCATTTATTCACTAAACTTACCAAATAATTCAACACCTTTTATGAGGCAGTTGCATCCTTTTCATGCGATTAGCATTAATCAAAATTTTATTGTCAAATTCAAATAATGTACTGGCCATTTCTTAATCTATGTCATTCTTGTAAATCGAGAAAACTAAGACCCTGAAACTGAGACTTGTTGTAACCCATTCAGTAACAGTACTCCAGTCAGACTGAATACCATTTACAACAACCCTTTGATTTCTTCCCTCTCCTACTAGTGTTATTATTGGTTTATGTTGAATTTTTTGTAAAGCTACAAGAGACTTCTCTGTGCTAGCCGTACCTAATTTTGAAGGTTAAAGGTTGAAGGGAAGAGAGCTAGTCATCACTACCTACGCTAATTCTTGAGCTACTCTTTAACCAATGAATAGTGGACTTGACCGTACGTTACAATGTCTCCATGGCTGAATGGGCGAGCATGTTTAGTAGGAGGCCAATTTGACCTTCTGACTACGAGTCAAGTGCCCTAACCACCCGGTTATTCCGGGCCGTATTACTAATACTTTAGCTTGTTCTTATTTAATGATTCAGCGTATCGCTCACACCTACAAATTGTTAACAGCAAGCAAAATTAAGGTCACTCATGAAAAGAAAATTGAAATATAAACCTGGGTTTTTAACTGCAATTTACTAAGGAACTATAGTCTTTCAGTTTCACTTTCAGACTGAGGTAAAATCAGCCTGCACTGATATGTCCATGTTCAAAGAAAAAAAGAGGTGTATGGATTATTGTTATAATTAGTAAACTACACACCCATCTAAGTCCAAATAAAAGAAAGGTTTGGTAGAATTCTTGTTAATAGTTAGAATACCAATCACTAATGATTCTTATTTATACGTTCCTCCCGATTTTGCCTCCTTCACACACGCTTTTCCTGAATTTGAGATTGACCCGCTGACTCCCGCAAGGAGCACATGACTGTGTTATGAATAAGCGCATGCGCAGTTTCTGTGATCCACATGAGATAGCAAAGAGCTGAAATTAACGAAAATAAGTCTGTCTACGTTATAAATGTAGATTACTATTTTGATTTTGCAATTATGATAGTATTATATCTTTACATTTTTAATTCTCTGTTTTGTTTGGGATTTTCGCACAAAGCTACTCGAGGGCTATCTGTGCTAGCCGTCCCTAATTTAGCAGTGTAAGACTAGAGGGAAGGCAGCTAGTCATCACCACCCACCGCCAACTCTTGGGCTACTCTTTTTACCAACGAATAGTGGGATTGACCGTCACATTATACACCCCCACGGCTGGGAGGGCGACCATGTTTAGCGTAACGCGGGCGCGAACCCGTGACCCTCGGATTACGAGTCGCACGCCTTACGCGCTTGGCCATGCCAGGCATTTTTAATTCTCTTGCATAATGAGATGTCATAGAAAATATTTTCTCTTTGTAAAACGACATATAGTTAAAAACATAAGCTTCAGTTTTGAAATGCAGTCAATGCTGCAACATTATTCACACGCCCAAATGAACTTAGACTGTTGTGTGGTGATTTGAATACGACTTGCACTCTCAGATCATTTTATTTCAACTGATGTTTCGTCTTTGTGGTTTCTTCAGTGCTAGTACATAAAAGTATACTAGCCCTGAAGAAACCACAAAGGCGAAACGTCGGTTGAAATAAAGATTCTTTCATAATTAGCTAAAATGTAATTTTCTAACTTTGTTATTCATATGTGCAAATCCCTCTAGCAAAACTAGAAATTCTTAAAATATTAAAGAGGCATTCCAAATCCCATAAATCTTTCATAACAAAGGACGTGTCTCTGTAACCGCCATAATTCCAAGATTAAAATACCTAAAACCTGAAATCCTAAGTGGACCCTAAAGGTGTGCACTTGGGTATTATTACCTATCTTATCCACGCGCGTGCGCATCTTTTTAATGAGGCAAGGTGGCAAAAAGAAGTCACATAGAGAAAAGTGGTTTCTAATATAACAACTTCTAATACAAGAAAGTGTGTTTTGATAACAATGCGTTCTCACAATTGTTTTATGTCATGTTGCTTAGCAAAAAAAGTGTGTGCGTGTTTTCTTATAGCAAAGCCGCATCGGGCTATCTGCTGAGCCCACCGAGGGGAATCGAATCTTTGATTTTGGCGTTGTAAATCCGTAGACTTACAGCTGTACTGGCGGGGGAGGGGGGGCAGTCTATATACTAATAGTACAAAATGAAATGTATAAACACATAAAACTGGAAAGTATATATATCTGTTAATTTCTTAATCTAGAGTCTCCGTTGATCAAATTCAGAAATCATTTAATTATTAAAACTGAATCGATATTTTTACTTGCATGATAAATTTTATACACTGGACTCTAGGCTAGGTTATCTCACATTATGACTTTACTTCAGGCGTATTTATTAATTTATTTAAATTATACCAGGATTCTTTACACTTACAAGGTTTTAAGGTTCCCATGAGCCCCCTATCACTAAAATCGTAATAGGCAGATATTAGATGAACTGTTATTTGTGAATAAATAAACTTGACTGTTATAACTCCTATTATTTTGAGAAATCAAACGTGACATAAAGCGACGCACACTATCTTTTATACAGGTTAGAATAATTACTTATTTTATTATTATCATTCCTTTACCACTTTTTATGTTTCTGGGGAATAAAATTATTTAAAATATTTTTTATTGTTCTTCAATACTAAAATATGTTTAGAATACACATACACTGACATAGTCATCTAGAATGCGTCATCCTAGTAACTAGAGCGAAACAAAACAGGCGGAAAAAGTAAAAAGTTCTACAATAGTGCAGTCAACTTTACCAAGTGCAAAAGGTCAGTACCCCTGTTGGTACTATTAAATTAAGAACGGTTAGCACAGGTATCTCTCGTGTAGATTTGCGCGAAAATCAAACCAAGCAAAATAAAATGTACTAAATAGAGAAATGTTATTAAGTTAGAATGTTATAATTTAGTTAAGAAGTTCATTCATGGATTAAAACAACAAGATCTCAATCAAACAAGAATATGTGATAAAGTCAATAAAAAATGGGCAGATTATGAAAATAAATAAAACCAATCATGTTTAAAATATCGAAATTCTTACAAAGTTCTTATGAAATAAGTAAAATAATCCTATTAATAAGTTTCATGAACTAATAAAAGATAAAATTAAAAACTTTAAATATTTCGCATCACAAGAAAAGAAAGTATTAATGTCGGTCTTGACTTCAGACCTTTCCTTCAGAGGAGATGTGAAGCTGGGTGGAACAAATTCAAGCTTAAAATTCACAAAATGGAAAATACTGTATTATAATTAAGATACCTGACTCCACAAATAACAGTGATATATTTTGTTATTATTGGCTACGTTACTTAAAGGTAATTTTTACGAATTAACACTGACCCGGTATGGCGCTCGACTCGTAATCTGAGGGTTGTGGTTTCGAATCCATGTAGCACCAAACGTGCTCGTCCTTTCAGCAGTGGGTGTGTCATAATGAGATGATCAATTCTACTATTTGTTGGTAAAATAGTAGCTCAAGAATTGGCGGTGAGTGGTGATGACTAGCTGCCTTCCCTCTTGTCTTACACTGCTAAATTAGGAGAAACTGCTAGCACAGACAGCCCTCGTGTAGCTTTGCGCAAAATTCAAAAAGCAAAGAAATAAAAAATAAACTACTTGACAAAATAATAAAATTGCTAAAAATACATTCAGCTACTTTTAGAAAAAACGAATGCGTCTTGCTTTTATTCCGTGCGTATCACACGATAACCCCTGACAACAAGGTGTCTGAAAGTACCGAGGACCGTCGACGGTAATATCCACGCAGCTTTGAAGCGTGTCTTAGCCCACCCACTTTCTTAGCTTATTTAAAATGCAATTCATGCCGCTGAAAGAATGCTCAACTCCAGCATTCAAAACAAACACCACCTTTAGGCACTCAGTTATTTTTCAGATCATCCTAGCCAATGTGTGTTTTCCACATGTGATCTAAAACTATTTATTTTGATCCTCTTTTTCCCTCGCAACGTACTTAAAGAAGTTCAAGTCGGTATACAAGTCATCAGCATACAGTCCATCAAAAAAGCTATATCCTCTCTTCACATCGTTATACCTCAAACTGCAGGTTGATTGGACCATTTGGAAGGCCTCGCATGCATTGATGAGGAAGACTGTTTGGTCATACAATCGATGTTGCACTTGTTCTATCATAATGTCAACAATTTTTTGTGTAGCTTTGTGCGAAATTCATAAACAAACAAACAGTTTCTAGTCCTCTTTAAGGCTAAAGATAAAAGACGGGCCCGACAATGTTCTCTTTCATCAGCAGCATAAATCATCCCCGTGACTAAGAGCCAATCTCATGCCAACAAATACGGAACATACTTCAGCTAGTCCAGTGTTTGGCAGCCTGAATAGATCACTGCTTATATTCGTAGCTTAGTTTATACTATAGTGGTCTCATCTAAAGAAAACTCACCTACAATAATCCCAATAATGCAAGCAACCAAGTGAACAACTTAGTAATTCTATTTAGCGATTTTATAAACGAAAAATAGACCTTCAACACGAAAACATTAATACGTTATCTATCAGATCTGGGATACAAAACGTATGATACATTCATATATCATACCTGGCTTTTCCGTGATTGTTTAAATAAACAGCGCCTTGATGACTTTGAGGCTATATACTGAAACCAATTATTCAAGCTCCAATAAACAATAGATACAAATTATTTTTAATAATTATGTAATCATTTATTAGGTTCTGTCAGATTAGTTTATGTTTGTGTAATGAAAAGAAAAGACCACATATAAAGACAATAATCAATTTGTTTAGAAATAATTAAACGAATATTTCAAACTTTGTATACTGTTTTAATTTCCTTTATATTTACGTGATTCTACGTTAAAGAAAGAAATTAGTAGTGTTAGATTGTCAATATCAGTTGTATAAACTGAATGTTGTTAGTTTTAATCCTGTTTTCCTATTTCTTATTTAAAATATGCATAATTCAGTTTTACTCAATAATAAGAGCTTTTGAATCGAATATATACTTCTTGAAATTGGTCCCTTTACTTTCTTGTATTATAATGGGGATAGGATCTTAAAATTGTACTTCGAAATTGGTCCCTTTACTTTCTTGTATTATAATGAGGACAGGATCTTAAATTGTGTACTCTTTGAAATGGTCCCTTTACTTTCTTGTATTATAATGAGGACAGGATCTTAAAATTGTGTACTTCTGAAATTGGTCCCTTTACTTTCTTGTATTATAATGAGGACAGGATCTTAAAATTGTGTACTTCTTGAAATTGGTCCTTTACTTTCTTGTATTATAATGGGATAGGATCTTAAAATTATATACTTCTTGAAATTGGTCCCTTTACTTTCTTGTATTATAATGAGGATAGGATCTTAAAATTGTGTAGAGATACTGATTTTGGAGATTACACTTATTTTCTTTTTTGGAAAACATATGAAGCTTGAAAAACAGTCTACTTTAAAACATTCAATTCAAACTAGAACGGAACCTGGGCTTGGCATGGTGTAGTGCTTAGGAATATCGATTCTCTCTTTACGAATCGTGGTGTAAAAAATTTGTAGCCACATATGTTCGCCATTTCAGCAGTGGGGTTGTTATAACTCCAACGTCAGAGATCACTAGTGAAAATTGTCCTCAAGTAGCTTTGCATAAATCCGAACAAAACAAATAGAATTGCACTTAAATTAAATCACAAAATGTATTAAGACCAAAAACGTTTTAATAGTTTCACCTTATGGTGCAGAGTTTTAAATATTAATAAAGAAAAAAGTATATTTTTAGATATATTTAAAAACATAGGAAACTTTTTGTGAGTACATATCACATTTATTTGAAGTTGTTGCTTGGTAAATACATTAATCTGTATCACTTGACTTACACAAAAGAACTGTCTTGTTTTGTTGGTAGATTGTGGTTTCTTTCTTAGAAAATAATTTAGATAAATATTGGTGGCCAAGACACTATACATTAATTACCGTGCTTTTGAATCATCTGCAAAGTTGAACATTATATTTAACTGTGTATTTTTCACTTGGAATTATGTTTGTTTCGCCCATTTGTTAGTTCAGAGGTGTTTAATTAAAATACAATTTACGTAATTCAGAATTATATGTCATACACTTTTTTAAATATAACAATAAACCCAATTTAGAAAATTCTGTAAACCATGGTATTGTTTGCTGTATGCAGGCCATAATATAGCACTGGATCCCCTGAAAGCTTCTACTTTGCTGATCCATTTGTCTTAAAGACACTTTAGTCAGGGAATGATTGAAATGTAACGAATGATATTTTTTCTCGCCATGGTCACAGCCCCTCGACCAAGATGTAAATGTATACACACAAAAAAGAAAGACTTAGACCATATCCTAAAGCAGTTCAGGCGCATAACTATATGGAATGTCTTGACTTCAAAACAAGATGTTCAAAGCCTGGTCTTGACTTTAGATATTCTGGCTGTAGGCTTTATCCTGTACTTGCATGAAAAGCAACTTTGGAACTGTAAGAGAATCATAACTAAGCTGTTTCAGAGGTTTAACCCAGTGGAAAACAGAAAAAATCTATCAAAATAAATTCAAAACTTGGAAAGGAATGTTTGAGAAAACTTAACTGCTTATGCAAATCATATGTGTTACTTATATATTAGAGCTTATTCGGTAATAATCTTAGCAGATCACAAGGATATACCCGTGGACACGTTTGAGGAAGAGATACTGGGCAAAATAAGGTGTCAGCACCTGTGTGAGAGAACCTTCACCACCACAATGGAGGCAGTTTCTGTAATAATGAAGTACGATATAGTTTCTTTGATTTGGTTACCAAGGAGGAAGAATGACTGCTTCATGGAATAACTACCTGACCCAAACACACGTGTGATACTACTCTGAATTACAGGTTTAATTGAATTAGTCATTTATAACATCTGCTAGGTGGGTTACTTTGTAGCAAGGCATTGAAACACCAGCCAAAGTAGGTTAATTTTCAGTATCCTGCAATAACAGGCAAACATCAGCTAAAGTGGTTTCCTTTTCATTATCCTGCCAAGAGAGCAAACACCAACCCAGTGTGCTACCAGTTACTTTCTATGATATTAATACCACATTATTTGTAGTTGCCATTATTTTAATAACATCATAATTGATAGTCAGAGTAACACTTTAGTAATAAATGTACAATATCAAACTGATCAGCTAGGTATCATAATTACATAACCATTTGAGTAACGTCATCATTCAATGTTCTGTCAATAAAGAAGGGGTTTATCTAATCTGACTTGTTCAGTGTCATACGTGAAAAATAACGTTTTAGTAAATAGGCGATTATTTGGAGTTAAAAAACTGCATTGTTTGCATATATTTTTATCTTACGTTTATTTCTGAACGTTAAAATATCTCTCACTGATAAGAAATGAGACATTTTGATCATTTGTTCATAGCTAAATGTACAGCCACATATTAGTCTTTTTATTGTGTTATGATAAATTGGAATAAATTGAATAAATAGTTTCTATCACCTTTTATATACCCAATTGTATGTGGGTCTGGCGGTTTTAGATTAATATTTGGTTTACTTGGTCTTTGATTTTATATTAAGAGTAGAATACGCATTGTGCTGTAATTTTTCAACTGACTAAAAGCTTGTTTATATATTTTCCTTAAACAATTTATCTTTTTAAGGGCACTCCTACTAACTTTAATAGATTGAGGATCAAATGCAATTAAATAAAATATTGATAGTGATCTCACCCTTAACAATGCTACATATGTCATTCCTTCACTAAACGTTTTATCTGAAAGGTCTGCTATAACATGGTTTATGGATATGCTTTAGTGTTTGTGAATGGTGACAAAACATGCCACACTCACTGAAAATTACTTCCTGTAAACGTAATGTTTTTATAAGCATAAATCTACTTTTTGTCTCTTTCTACGTGGCTTATAGTGATTGTAAGTGCACTACCAATGGTTCCATTATTATTTTCTGGAGACTATATTATGGTGTAGCATGACAAGTACCGCTACAGCTAGTGAAATTCTGGCTTCTAGTGTTGCTGTCATGATACATTCACTGTTGTGTTTTTCTAATTGTTCAGTTACATTTACACACACTTGTTTCAACTACTGAATAACTGCAGGTAATTTTATGTATTTCAGTAATAGGCTTTTGAGAATTTCCTTGTTAAAGCCAACGCATACTTTTCTAGTTAAAAAATAAGCAAACGTTTCTCTCCTGATTGCTAAATCTCACAAAATTTTCTATTACAGATGCATCAGTAACACATTTTTGAAGTGTTTCAAGAGTTCTATCAATTGGATATACATGCTTCACACAATCCAACATTATTTTTCTGTTGCTCACTAATAAAGAGTTCATCATAGGCTGCACTGTCTCGCATTTCTCTTAGGATCCACTGTGAATCTTAGTTCATAAATAACTTTTGAGCAATTCGCTTATGGATAAGAAAATTATTAATTAGAAAAGTCTCCAAGAAAAGCATGTTTCTGAAGCCAAATCATGCCTTTTTCTCTTCAAATGTTTCTCTTACTGTTACATGAATGTACAGCAAATTGAGACTAGACACGCAGATACTTCATTTACAACTATTATTTTGACATTACGAAAAACTTTTATCGATTTTTGTTCGTAAACGATGTGCAGAGACAAATAATACACTGGCTTACTGTCGTGTTTCATATAAAATTTAAGGAGTCTGCATTAAAAATCATCTAAGCTTGTTCGTGCTGCAATGGCACAGAGGAGGTAATCTAATGGCCGCATAGTTTTAAATGTCACCTTGACTACTTCAAATAAGAATAATTTAATAGCACAACCTCCTTCACTAACAAACATTCTAAGAGGCTCAAGTTTGTTGCACTGACATACTTCTTTTCATGCATTTGTTGATGATGAAGGCGAGCACCTATTTTGTCAAAGACACACCTCTGATCAGTATTAATATTTCGCCCTTCAATTGTGGATCGTTATTATCCTCTTTCCCGATCTCTTCCTCTTTGACACTGAGCCTGCTAGACTTCAATGATTGACTTAAGATCAGACTGAGTTGCCAACATTTTCTACATTTTGTCACGATAAACAAACAGCAAAATTTATGGTCAATAAATAACGGAATGCTTCTTCAGCTATTTCCATGAAAGAAGTAAGTTACAACAATCTGTAACAGAAACAAAGAGAAGAGATAGTAGTAGTTGTTTGCTCTCTCGCTTTCCTTTTCAGGATTGAAGAGCTTGTGATTGCGTAAGTGTAGTGTGGTGAGTTTTCTGTAATCTGACTCCTTTGTCATTACGTTCATACAAATCGTATTTAGTTACAAAATCGAACAAATAAACAGTTTCTAACAGTTTTTAACAAACCTGAAGATGACCTAAAAGATCGTTATTCTGTACTTTATTTTAAATAAAGCGCTAATACCCATACCAGCAGCCTTGAGAATACATTTTCACTTCAAGTGAATTTCTCGTCATCACGAATAGAATAAAGTTATAAATGTCGACAAATGCCTTCCATTCTTTAATAATTGAATACTGTTGAAATTTTGTAGATTTTAGTCTCACAGGGTTTTTCCACAACTGTTCTCCTGATCCTGATATTTGTGTTCCATTTCATCTCTGTTAAATTAAAATATTAATAAGCATAAATTAAGAAAAGCTTCTATTCAGCTCTCTAAATGTGACCTCCATTAGCCATTAGAGATTTTCAGGAAGCATAGTTTGAGTTTCCTCTTTCAAATTCATCTCTTATTTGTTCCTTTGGCTCTTCTTTCAACAACATACTTCCAAGAATGATCCTGGTGAATGACATTTAGTTTGAATTGTCTATTCTGCTCCATAGACTATTGTCTATGTACATAATGTTCTAAGTAAGTCACTATTCAAACAACACAAAGTAATTCTCTATAAGTTGAGCAATACCTCCTTTCTATGTCACTTATTGCTTCACTGTTTTCAGTTATATGTTCTTTATCATATTGTAATTGAAAAACATTTTTCTTTGTAAAGTTACTGGAATCTCTTTACAAAATGTGTGGGTATTCCAGAGTTAGGTATGCTCAGTCTGTTAAATGTATCTTTACAGTTAGAAGTCAAACGAAATTTTTTGGTTGTTCAAGTAATAATATATGTAAACAAAAAAACGAGACATTATAAAATTATGATACTAAGAGCTTAGTACTTTTGTCTCACACCGATTCAGGTGTTGGCTTACTCTGGCCAAAGTCAATACAGAATGGATCTGTAGATTGAAAAATATCATGAATACAGATCTTCTCGGTGATTGGTATATTTCTCTCTTTAGCGAGTTTTACCGTGTGCTAACATTAAATAAATACTTTAAATTACCAAGAAACGAGAGTAAAATGTAAGAACAATTAATTAAAATTAATCTGACAAATTAATTATGACCAACAAATTTCTAATTCGAAAAATTGCTTCCATATACATATATGTATTAATCTTATTAAATCATATCACCTTTAAATATATATATCTATATGGAAGCAATTTTTCGAATGAGAAATCTGTTGGTCATAATAAAGAGGCAGATTTAATTTTTGTTTAATTGTTATTACATTTTACTCTCGTTTCTTGGTAATTATTAAAAAAACATTTATAAATTGTCTCATGTAATTTAAATTTACGGCACAGACGAAAACTGCAGGATGGGATATTTTTTAATACCAGCTTGAAAAACACTCACAGTCACATTTCATTAACAACATATAGCAGATAAATGATTATAATTTGGTATACACTTGTCTGTTCCTGGTACTTTAAAAGTAAATCATTCTGTATGGAAGTATTCGAGCTTCATTATGTAGGACTAAACGTAACACGTGACATAAGTCAATCAATACGCTCTTAAGCTGATCACAAATATGAATATTGATTACTTTTGTAATTATATTATTTAATTTATTTTGATAAATTTTATTAATGTGGAAATGAGTAATGTTTATTTACGAAACAAACACTGTATTATCCAGATATACAAAAATCAGAATCAGATACCTGAACAAGCTTTTACTTTACCGTCAGTTACTCAGAATTGTCAGTTTATTTAGAAATGGAGCAGTAGTACCCTTCTTTACTATCAGTGTAGTTGTCATAAATCCGAGTTATATATAGGTCATAAATCCGAGTTATATATAGATAATGAAATAGTCTCTTATAAACGTGCAACTATTACTTACAGCATCAGTTTTTAAAACGTATTACTTCGGTTACCTAAATTACCCATAAAATTCATTACAAAAATACTGACATAAAAAGCACTTTATCCTATCCTACGTCTTAAATTTGTTTATCGTATTATATACTGTACCTTAAAATTAAACATCGTATTTTGACGTTATGCAGCATCTTGTTCTAACAAATATCTTAAATTTTTACTGTTTTTAATGTATCGAATATTATAACCTGTTACCAAGCATCTGGAAACAGGTATTACAGAGCATTCAACCTTAGTAACCATCTCAATTGCTTTCACTGTATCACCCTTTTTTCAACACTTAAAAGTGAAACATTTTCAATAATAAAAATATCTTAGAGAATCGTTTGTGAAACATTTGCCATCCAAGCCCTTCAATAATAAATACGGTTTCTTGCACACCTTCTTTTTTTAATGACACATTAAGATACTGTATGTGTTGAATCAATAGTTTTCATTAATAAAGTTTATTTTCACCTATAACTTCAAATTATTTGTAACTATTCGTTAGCGCGTTCTCAACAGATCATTTTCACCTCCACTTTCAAAATGTTGTTTCACAGAACAGCCTCTGATGTGTAACCGCTCACCATATATTGACTGACTGCTATAAGGATACACCAGTAGTATTAACTATAAAGTATCCACGGTTCTAAGTTTTTCATCACGTGCAGATGAAATTTTCGAAAGAGTTTTGGCAGCAAGAGATCAAGTGTTACAATAACGAACAAGTCAAGTAGAATCATGACATTTGCGATTCAGTGTGACTGACATTTTGATGCATGTGCTAAAACTGGGATGTCTTGTTCATCCGATAACTTCTTGGAATATTTTTCAAAAATATCAATTAATAAGATTATCCTGACAAAAACAGGACATTTGGTCACCCTAAGGCAAATTATATTTATATTTTTACTATTCTTAGCTTATTAAATACAACAGAATATTTTCATCATCAAAATGTTTTGTGGATAAAGCCCTAGTTTCACTCTCATTTTGCAAAATAAAACTTCTCATGATTCGTTTGGAACAAAAGTATATATTATATCAACTTGAAAATGTTTTTTACACTCATTATGAGTTCAGTAATTGCAAGACTATTATATACTTTTATAAAGTTTGAAGTATAACCAGTACTTCCTTTGAATATTATTTTATGGAAAAACAATTTGGTATATCGAACATTATTGTTTTACCTTCCATTAGCTTATCGGTAGCTAAGCCCACAGTTCTACAATGGGTTAACTTGTTGTGAGTACCACGCGTATTGAAACATGGTTCCACGCATGTAACTCTGCAGACATACTGCTATGGCACAAGGCGCGCCTTTCCGTTAGTTTAACTTGCTATTATATATATAGTTAATACAAGTTATATAACATTTTCATGTATTCTATGACATTAACCTATTAGTTTTCTTAAACTGTCTTTTAAGATTTCTTTCTTTATCACTCGAACGAGTGTTGTAACTTTATTTCTTATATTATTTAAATTTGTTACCTGTTATAACAGTTGATCGTTGTTGCTTTTGTCTTTAATTGAGCAGAAAGCTACACGAGTATTGAAACCCGATTTCTACTGGTAGAAATCTGGAGACATGGCGCTGTGCCACTAGAGGACTGTAACAGTTGACAGTTATAGCAAGAATGCTAAAGATTTCAGACATACCACGTGTTATGTTTGGCATGTTTTATTTTTATTCTGTTCTACATTTGATATTGTTATGTTTTCAAGAACAGTTTAGGCGTTATTTTATCATTTACTTATTATTCTATATATTCATAAGCATTATTTTTACTATGTTAAAATTACTCTTACTAAGTCGACACATTTTTAACTATAATGTGTGCTAGAAATTGTCACATATGTAATTAACCTTTGACGTTTTACTATGGGGTGATTTACTGTATTACTAGGAAAGTCCTTGGGTTAGTGTACAGATTTACAGCTCTAAAATCAGGGATTAGATTCCCCTCGGTGGACACAGTACATAGCCCGTTGTGGCTTTATTATAAGCAAAACAATACACACACATCAAGGGAGAAAAAACATGCATGATGTAATAAGGTTATGGTTTTGACACGTTTTCTTTTTTTAAATAGTTTCAGTCGACAGGGTTATTTAAGTACTTTTATTTATTGTCATTTCATTGCGTTATTTTTGCAATTTTATGTAGCAAATGTTATTAATTGATTATTATTATTATCTAAATTATTTTGTATTGTTAGCTTAATACACGTATTTAGAACTAACCTAAATCTCATAAGTTTGTTTGTTTCTTTTTTTTTTGAATTTCGCACAAAGCTACTCAAGGGCTATCTGTGCTAGCCGTCCCTAATTTTGCAGTGTAAGAGTAGAGGGAAGGCAGCTAGTCATCACCACCCACCGCCAACTCTTGGGCTACTCTTTTACCAACAAATAGTGGTAAACAATGCCTTCTAACTTTGCAAGTAAAACGTAAAATAGTATATTTAATTCACCACAGATGAGAATCTTTACATTTAGTATGTTTTTCTGATAGGTATAATTGCAAGGTCACTAACATATTGCTGTGACATTATGATATATCCTCAGTCAATTTCTCAAAGAACTGTTTGTCACCTTAGTCAGTGGATAACATGCAACTTATCAATCAGAGTATCTCATACATGACTGATAGGACTGAAGTCTGAGAGTATACACTTCGTTGCTAATTTCTTCCTCTTCATAGAATACACTAATCAGTGCAGATAGCAAAGGTAAATGTTATCAATTACTCAGTTAAAGTCAAAGCTAACTATATCACATAAGACAGGCTGTGGAATGTGGTTCCTCTGAAGCATTTTTGTCACCATTCCATAGGATGTAAATGTCAATACACCCACTACCTATACCATACTTCTAGTATATGGATTACATCACTATACAAAAAATAATGACGTTGTTCCAGGTTATCTGAATTAGTTTATTGATTCTAAGATTATAATAATCTCATCTATAAAATAAAAATGTTTTTTTTTTTCCGTATCATTCGTCTAACAGTTGTGAGTGAACTGTGTTGTGCTTTGCAGGAATTACTATTTGCATTATTGAGTGTCTAGCGTAAATGTCTGAAGCATCTGTCTTAAATAACGTGTTTAGGTTGTCAAAATTTGATTCAGTGTCAAAACATGTTTATTATAGTTGTAGAAAGTCACAGTCAAGAGATAGTAGTCTCTCCTTGTGTTGTAGATGAAGGTTTCCTTTATTAAAAAACCCATATCATTGGTTTCTAAGTAGTTTTACATTTCATAATAACACTTAAAAGCCTGGCAAATCCACAGTTGTTTGCAATCAATAGCTAGCATCCTCTCATCTTTTGATTTATTTTTATAGGCTTCAGAGTATCCACTGGCTAATCTGACAGTGAATGTAACTTATTTATTTACTTTGAACTTTTCAAATGAATTTCAACTTCAAATATGAGTTTTTATACAAAGTTTTCTGGAATTCTACGACCTTCCAAGTAGTGTACAGTACCTGATTGCACATCTGACATAAATGAGTATCATTT